>NW_006267347.1:309394-392527 GCF_000300575.1 Agaricus bisporus var. bisporus H97
TTTTGTTAGATCTGAATCTGCCTGCCATTCATGGCAAAAGATGCAATAGGGTTGCACCATGCTGATGGAAACTGCAAGTTGGGAGCTCAAATGAAGAGGTAGTGTAAAATAGTTCACAAAATTCGGCAAATGAAACAGTCCAACTGAGAAATCTTGTATAAAGTGTTGGAAGAAAATGAAGCATTCTGCCAGGTTCTAGCTAGCTACATGACTCTTCAAGGTCAATATGTTGCTGCCGAGCATTTGTTCACACCTAACAATGAACTAGGATTGCCTGTTACAGTATAACATCACAGCATTCTTTTCATCTGTTTAACAAATTCACATCTTGGGCTCATTGTCAAAAAAATCTTTTGAAGCTGTGGCCAGAATTCTGTGATTCATTATTTGATTAATACAATCTTCAAAATACAATATCAGCAGGAAAAAGTCACTTAGCAAAAGAGGGAATGTTGTCTGCAAACTTGGTCAAGAAGGATATTTTTTTGCACAATCTTCCTGTGTTTAAGGTGGAGCAATTTAACCGGCCGTATCCACTTCGCAAAAAATTCATTTGTGAAACTGATGTTATTTGGTCAAGGAACAAGTCTTTCATTTATGACTGTAAACTTCCCAACCCTCATTTACCTTGCAAATCTTTGCAGAAAGATGTCAAAGGAAGAAAGTGAAAGTGGGCAATTTTTTTGCGATGGTGAGTTGGTGTTATTCGTTATCTGTTATAGTGACCCCGGCCCGGTCCTAAGCTGGGGCGTTACGTCGATAGAAATACTCAGAGTTCTAAAGCGTAACAAAGGAGACCTCCTCGATGAATCGAGAAGAGTAACTCAAATGCGCCGTTATAGTACTAAGAGCTTGAGAGTGGTTTATAGAGCTTAGCAATTAAGTCTGACAGTTCAAGTGTATAGTTAGACTAAGACTTTGTATTCAAGTCTCCACCTAACCAAGTAGAAACATTGTTTCTACATGGTGAAGTTGAGCGACTTATATACTTTACAAGTAGTCTATATATATAATTAAGATCAACTTATTTAAGTAATGAGACTCGACTTGGGAACGGCTCGGGAACAATAAAGAAGTTTTCGTAATACTAAAATAGAAAGAAGAACTTCTTCGGAACAAACGATCATTAATTATAGAAAGCTAAATATGTAAAGTAGTCCGGATCATTAAAGCGGATCAATAAGAGATACAAAACAATCACAATCAGAGAAGAGAAATATAAGTACAGTAAAAGGTAAACATAATTGTAATTACAAATGAAGTAATTACCATGAGAAATGTAACCGTAGATGTCACGGTTCATAACATTATCCATAGCGCTACAAAGCACAGCCAATTACTGCATTTTATGGATTTCACTATACAGCAAGTTACAAATACACGGTGGAATATAAGAGTGTGTTTCTCATTATTTGAAAAGCAAGTTTTATTTATTTCAGTTGCAGAAAGAAGACCCTGGGCATCTTTCTCAGATGGGCCTGTCAGCCGGGTCTTGAAAGGCACCTCAGCTCAATTAGGTAAAGAATGTAGTGTTGAAGAGTACTCAGGTTGACACTCACACACTTGTCGATTATGCTGCTAGCTCATGCTTCACAGAATTTTGGCAAATGGTGAAGGTTCTTTTACTAAACAAAATTGCTTTTGATTTCAAAATTTTTATGAAGAAGGTTGGTGAAAGGATGAGAATGGATGGAAATCAGACAATGAGCTTCAAGGAATATAGTCATGGAGAATTCACAATTACAATTGAAGATATGTTCTTTAGGTTTTGCAATGCTGAGTTGGCACCTATTATTGGATAATTCTCTTGATGATTTGGAATTTATTTATTTTGTAGACATGATCATAACAAGTTGCAGCCTCATCAATGGGCAGTTACAATTAGGACATGTGATCTGTCTGTAGCATCTGTTGATGCTGGGGGTCATTTTTACCTCATGGAATATGGTATTCAGATACAAGTTGCTGCAAACACTATCATTGCATAGAAGCTAAAAGATTGGCATGGAACAAGTTTGTTTCTTTTTCAATTCTGGAAATGTAAAAAAGGAATTTCACCAACAGAGTCTTTTGTAACATCCATATACATTCCTAGACTTATTGCTGCCTTGAAAAAATACAAATCTATGGGAGTAGAAGACAAACTTGGAGATAAAGACAACCATAGCAATCACAAAAATGATGCAGTTGTAGAAAAGTTGAGACAATCATCAAGGTTGAAAGAAAAAAAAAGTTATGGTGCAAAAAAGTTGTAGTATTGGAAGAGTTATTATGGAATAGAAGAAAAATGACAAATTCTGTACTTTAGTTAGGTTTCTGGTTCAAAAACTTTGTAGCAGCAATACTAAAATGATTACTATATAATTGAGGAAAGAAAAAATTTCTATAGATTAATTAAAGTAAAGGAGAGAGCACATTTAATTGTCTCATAAAAAAATGGCAAATATGAAAATCGCTTGCTTGAACATGATGAAGAAGTTGAAACTCGACTTCTACAAGTCTTCCATCCAACATTTCATTATAGAAATCCATTGTGCCACATTTATCTGGCATTAAATCATGAAATATATAATCAATAGTCATAGCATGGGCCCAATTCTGCTTGTTTTTGATTAAGAAATGTCAAAAAAAAAACATCTCATGATCAGGGCATGACAACAAAGGTTCAAATTGGATGTCTTCAGTTTGCTCCAATATTTGTTTCAAACCTTGATGCAAGTTTGCTACAGCAGTATCCCAAAGAGAACTCCAGTATTTATTGTTGGTTGGCTGTAGCAAATGCAATGAAATCAATGTCTTGGTGAACATAATTTTGTCATTGGCTAGTGAAGAAGTGCATTTAGTATACTTATTTATATGATGCTGTCCTTCACACTAATATAGAATTTCTCGCTGAATACTCATGGTAGGTGGAATTGTCTATATCAGTGCAAAGGACCGCATCATCCATGCGCAGACAACAGAGACTTCCTTCACACAGGGATAGCTCCAGTCAAAAATCAGAAATATATTTATTATTACGGGGGTTATATCATTGTACACAACAGAGGACGCGACTGATATTCAGTCAAAGAGTTGGGTGACTGGAAGGCTTCTCGCTGTGTCCCCCTGCCACAGCAGAGTCGGCTTCCACCTGGCCATAAATCTCTAGCATTGTGAGATAAACTCCCCATCAAGGTTGCCTCAGATGACCCATGACCTGGTCATAGAGGGCTTTCAACTCATACTGAGGAATAACTTCACAGGTTGATCCCAACATGGGCTTGGAGAGCAATGAGCCAGCCGTTTTTGCTTTCACGATGCCTATTTGAATGAGCGTTGTCAAATGGATATACTTGGAACTTAGGACTGTGATATTAGCACCCATACTGAAGCAAGACATAAATACAGATACGGATTCCATACCATGTTTGTCTGACCATTTACCTCCAAAACCACCCTCTGTGGTGTGCCAAATCATTAGAGGGGAAGATGGGTCCAATATTGCCATAATGAGCGTCGTCAACATAGTTATGAACTGCAGGCGCAATTTCATCCCCTTCTTGTTCGGATTTCCGACCACCCATGGCCATGAACAAATTTTCTGTGTTGTGTCTTCTGCAGTTTGCTCTCTTGGGGCCGAATCCCTCGTTGGACCGTCAAGGCTGATGCGAGGGAGCAGCAGTGTAAATAGGATCGATGATATGAGAGCCAAGTGGTGGCGCCAATTACTGCGAGAATACGCCTCCGCAGCCCAATCATATGTCTCCTCCACATACCCAGTCACAACCTCTATATTTAAATAATACACATGTATTATGTAAACATTATGCAAATGTTACCATAAATTTAATTTACATAGTACTTATGTAATATGTTTTACATATGTAAACTTTATGCGAACAAAAGTCTTGAATTGAGCTTTATTGCATTTTTAATTTACATATGTTTTGAATAGTACACATGTATTATTAAAATAATATTTACAGTAATGTTTGCATAAAGTTTGCATAATACATGTGTACTATTCAAATATAAAGGTTGTAAGTATGTGCAGATGTTAGGCTTGCCCAGGCCTTGTGACACTGGATAGGAAACATTGTCTTGTCCAAATAGAGGTGAAGATGGATCAGCTTCTCTGGGACGTTCCACTCAGATGAGGTGTCATATATTATTGTTTCCATTGCAACTTGTTGGGGCCTGGTCTGCAAGAGGAGTGCATGAGGGAGCTGAGTGGCTCTGTCGGGCATCCTGGCATCAATGATCATCCAATGACGATGAGAAACCATTGTAGGATTGCTCCTAGAATTTTCACCAGGGCAATGCCAAGGAACGAAACGAACCTTCATTGCTCGGAGTCCAGCACCAAGCACAACCTCTATATTTGAGTAATACATATGTTTTATGTAAACATTATGCAAACATTACTGTAAATATAATTTACATAGTACATATGCAATATGTAAAACATATCCAAACTTTATGCAAATAAAAGCCTTAAAATTACATATCATTTACATAGTACATATTTATTATGTAAATTATATTTACGGTAATGTTTGCATAATGTTTGCATAATACATGTGTACTATTCCCCTATATTTCAATAATTCACATGTATTATGCAAACATTATGCAAACATTACCATAATTTTGATTTGCATAGTACATGTATATTATCTAAAACATATCTAAACCTTATGCAAACAATATTCTTAAAATGAACATTACAGTGACGGACAAAACTGTTGCAATGTTTTTAACACCTTAAAAGATACTATTATAGCATGTGACAAACTGACCGTGACATCACGTAATTAACATCATTCGAAAGCCATGCTTCTTGGCTTTAATTCAATAGTAATACCATTATGTAATTCCAAATATTCGTCGAAATACTGGCAATTTACTAACAAAGATGCATTGCAACAGTTTTGTCCCTCTCATTCACCAAGTACAAATCTCTATGTTTAGTACTTAGTATAGCCTCCCTTTGCCTTGATTACAGCTTCTACCCTTCTAGGCATACTCTCTATCAAATTCTGACACACCTCAGGCTTTATATCATTCCACTCCTTATCCACTCTTGTCCAAAGTTCTCCAATTCCCCTAGGTGCTTCTTCATACTCTTCAAGCTTGATTTTGAGGTGGTCCCAGAGATGTCCAATTGGATTGAGATCTGGAGACTGTGCTGGCTATGGCAGCAAATCAATGTTGTTCTCTTTGAACCAGTTTTGGGCCTTTTTAGACTTGTGCTTGGGGTCATTGTCCTGCTGAAATATGAAATCCTCCCTTTCTTTCCCATAATACTCTACACTATCCTCCAGATGTCCTCCAAAATGCTAACATATAGATCAGCATCCATTTTACCTTTAATTTGGCATGCATAGCCACATCCCTCCCAAAACATACAACCCCACATCATCAAAGAACCTCCTCCAAACTTCAAAGTCCCAGACACCAGTCTATCACTCAAGCCTTCTCCATCCCTTTTCCACACCCATTTTCTTCCATCTGACCCCAAACGATTAATCTTTGTTTCATCAGACCATACTATCCTTTTCCAGTCTTCTATAGTCCAGTTTTGACAAGCTAAAGCCCAGTCCAAGCGATCCTTGCGGTGTTTGGCCTTGAGCAAAGGACGTTTAACCTTTACTACAGCCTTCATACCAGCGCGGGAAAGAGTTCTATGTATGGTCTTTGTAGAAGTTGAGTGGGGCAAGCTGTTGGCAAGTAGTCTCTTGACTTGAGAAGCGTTGTCAGCCTTTTGAGAGGTGATTAAGCGAACAGCGTAGCGGGTATCAGAAGATGTAAGCAGTCTAGGACGACCACCTGAGGATATAGCAAGGTTGGGACGGTGCTTGGATCTAATTCTGGATATAGTGGAATGATGTATGCTGGTAGAAGTAGAAATTTCATGAGCTGATGCTCCTGAATCAAGCAAATAAAGGATATGAGAGCGCTGACTTGGAGTGAGGGGCTTCATTGTAAAGAATCATGCCAAAGATGCTCTGTATATATACTCAAAGTGTGGCTGTGCTGACTTTTCATCTTTGTTGAATGTGGCTGTGCTGATTTTTCAAGTCAGTCAACGGAGTCAGGTGACTTTATACTTGGTGAATGAGAGGGACAAAACTGTTGCAATGCATCTTTGTTAGTAAATTGCCAGTATTTCGACGAATATTTGAAATTACATAATGGTATTACTATTGAATTAAAGCCAAGAAGCATAGCTTTCGAATGATGTTAATTATGTGATGTCACGGTCAGTTTGTCACATGCTATAATAGTATCTTTGAAGGTGTTAAAAACATTGCAACGGTTTTGTCCGTCACTGTATTCAATTATTTTTTTACATATGTTTTACATAATATATGTGTACTATGTAAATTACATTTACGGTAATGTTTACATAATATTTTCATAATACACATGTATTATGAAAATATAGAGGTTGTGTAGAGGTTGTGTAAGGAGGCCTGTGATGATACTACCTGCATCGTCACCATCAGGAGCATTAAGGATCCGACTACACTCTGGGATCGCAACCCTCAATGCAGTAAGGAAACTGCCATGTTTCCATAATGGTGCTGCCACTGTCCTCAAACTTGGCTCTGCAGCCTTGATGATGTGAGCGGCGAGCTCTTCGTAAGTCAACTTTGTTGCCGCTATTATCTCGGATGCCCTTGTCTCATTTGGATTGGGAACCAATGCAGTAACAAGCAAGGCCAAAGTGGGGGCATGGTCGCCACCGTAAGACAGTGGGTATTCAGTTTCTTTCCAGTTTTTTAAAGATGTTTGGTGTTGATGTGCATATTCGGAGGAGGGTGCATCAGCAAAAAAGATTTTTTCTTAATTGTTCTTAATTGGTCATTAAGAAACAATTAAGAACGGATACCTTTCTGAATCTTCTTAATGATACTTAGGCCTGTGTATCTTAAGGTTCTTGGAAATGACTTAAAAGTCACTTAAACTGTACTTAGTTGATGTCTTTCTCATAGATATAAAAATATTGACAGAAAGATAGATTAGTAAAAAGTCATATTCAAGTCACTCAAGTACATAATTAAGACACTCAAGGTCAACTAAGACAATAATAAGAAGCTTAAAAGTGAATAAGTCAACAAAGTGATTATATTAGCATAGTAAATACAATACATTGGATACAAACTATACAAAAGGATGAGATGGGAAGATGAGGGAGTGATGATGAGGGAGTAATGATGAGAAAATGAATAGTCTACAAGTAACAAATGAGTATGAAAACTTACAGAGATAGAGAGCACTCACCAGTAACCAAAGAATCCCCAAAATCCTTCCAAATATCCCCTCAAATATCCCCCAAGTATCCCCTCAAATATCTCCCCAAGTATCCCCCTAAATAAGCCTCCAAAAATCCCCCAAAATAGCGTCCAAAATAGGCAAAAAAGCGTCCTAAACTAGCTTAGAATTAGCTGGGAGAGAGCTAGGGAAGGGAAGGGAAGTTACTTACCATATTACAGGCCTGGAGAGCAAGAAAGGGGGAGGGGGAGGATGAGGAGGGGAAGAATGATGGTGGTGATGAGGAAGGATCAACGGTCATACTCGAAACAGAAGTTCAACATGTCACATGACATCACATGACCACTGGACTTGGGATTTTCGAGTCAAAGTTCCTCAAATGATAGGTAGGAGATATTTTCGGGTCATTCCTGCATGGAATTTAATGATCTAAAAGTGTATTCCGATATTTTCAAGGTCGGGGAGTTTGAATATCTAATTAGATTCTTTGTTGGATGAGATTCTAATGAGATATGGCACATTTAACATATGATAAACACAAGACTGCGCTATAGCTTCTCAAATATTGATCAGATAATAAATCTAAAACCAGATCCGAATTCCTGGACCTTGAATACATATATTTGCACTCTTAAAACATGAAAATCGGCGCAGGAACCAGTATAAAACATGACATTCTTGTCATGTTTTTCTATATCTCTAAAACTGGTATGTTTTCCGACTAAAACATACATATAAACTTATGTTCTTTTAATATTTTATGATTTGTCGTGATGTTTCCAGAATTTTCCGGTTAGTAGAGCAGGCTCTACGATGAGTCAATCTGCAGTTGACAATGACCCCCCCCCCTCCCATGATGGAATCTTGATATCTCCATAACGGGTATGTTTTCGACAAAAGCTTATATATAAACTTATGTTTTTTTAATATTCTAAGATTTGTCGTGATTTTTCCGGAATTTTACAGGCAGTAGAACAGAGCATATAATGTAATGTCTCTCTAAACATATTTTATAGTGAACATAAAATTGTCTACACTCGAAAAAGTTGATGATTTAACTTTAAGCTTCTGTTGAAAGATTCTAGTTCTTTTAAACATCCTTTGATCCTTGGTTTTCTCCTTTTTTTCCCTTGAGATAAACATGAATTTAGTTGTTGACAAGGTCAGCTACTTTTAATTTTTTATAGTTCTTTGTTTTCTTATTCTTATCTTTGAGCTATATTTCTAAGAACCATTTAAGTAACAAGGGTGTTCTTGGACTCCTGAAACTTCTTTATAGTCTTAGCCTGTCATTAAGTAATTCCAAGTAGAATTAAGAAAAATGACATTTTGCTGATGACTAGTGGTACAGGTTCAAGAAGCGATGACGGCTCGGTTTCCTCTCTTCTGAATACGCCTCCCATGCTGTTATGACCTTAAAGCAAATGCTCAGGTTGCAGCGAAGGCAAAGACTTGAGGGCGAGTAAGGGGAAGAAGCAAGTTGGTAAAGCGTAGGGAAATACAGAGAGTATCTACGCTTACTTATACTAAGACTATCTACCCGAGGTAACTAACTATAGAACGGGCTGAGTAACCATGACCGAGGTAGATGAGTAATCAGTGAGAAGGAAAGTATAAACTAGGAAGGAGGATGATCAATCATAAGAATAGAAGATTGATCATGAGAAGGAAAAGAAATAACAGGTAACATGAAAGATCAATCAAGGAAACAATAAGAATGATCATGAGAAGGGAAAGACAAACAAGGTAACGTCAAAGAGAAAGTGACATGGGAATGAATGATGGGAGAAGCGTAGTTGGAGAAGAGTATATCCAGGGATATGGAAATGAGTAAGCATGATGACGTCCCTCCTATAGGTTGGTAAATTCATAACACATGCTCTTTCAAACGCAGTAGACACTCTTCCCATAGTTGTTTCTAAATCCTCCGCTGATTCAGACACATTATCTAACATTCTGCCTATATCTCTGCATATCTGTGTCACGTAATCATCTTCCTCCTCCGACCACACTTCAATCTTCCTCTTACACCTCATCTCTAGCTCACTTCCCGAGATTGGCACTTCTATCTGAAGAGGCCGGTGATCCGACCCCCACCTTTCTCTGTCATCCACCTTCACTTTGTAGTGGAATCTTTCTTGGTTGATCAAGGCCGCTGATGCTGCGACCAGGTCAATGACAGATGCTCGCGACTCGGCATTGTCTGGTATCCTCGTTGGTGTCCCTCTGTTAACAGGGTGCACATATTGAATCTCCAAGTCTGTGAACAGTTCCTGAAGCCGCATGAAGGGAGAAGAGGGTCTGATTTGGTTGACCGCTCCTTCATCCCATGTACGATCTTGGATGTTGAAGTCTCCTGCACACAACGATATTTGTGGCAAAGATTCTGTGATCCATCTAAGTTCATGCACCGCCGCATGTGTTTCCCCATCATTGTAGACATTGAGGATGTTGAACTCGTGGGGTATGCCCCTTCGTGGTTGAGGAATGTGCAGAGTGACTAATGATGCATCACGATGCTTGAGGATGTCTGACCGGAGTTGTGGTTTGAAAACATCCAGTCGTCTGTTGATGTATGTAAGCACCCGCCTAGCTGCTCTGGATTCATCTCTGTTGTCGAAAGCTTCCGTGAACGGACGCCACGAGCTATGTAAAGGAGGGCTGCACGCCACGTCACCCTCCTTGTTCTTGGTAGATGGTTGCCTCCTCACACCCTTCCACCCCGGTTCTTGGAACATGATGATGTCCACATATCCAGCACATTTATCCAATACGATAGAGGTGGTTTCCCAACTCTTACGTGCATTGAATGATAAAATAGTCAAGTATTGTAACGACCGTGGTGCAGATTGTTTAGGTCTGCTAATAATATTAATTTCTCTTTCTGTTGTACAATTCATTCGGAAGAGGATGGGATTTCAATAATTTGCTCATCATCAAGTTGACAAGCTTGGTGGATAGTTCGGCACCTGTTGTCACGCTTCTCCCTTTCAATAGCCATATCCGTAGCGCGCCTTTGATCATGCCACGAAATACTGTTCTGGTGTCGCTTGTATGTACACTTGGTGGAGTCGGCAGTGTGATTGCCCTTGCAATTGATGCACTTTATCTCGTGCTTGCACTCTCCTGTCCAGTCATCCTTCTTCCTTGCCGCTCCGCAACATGTAGCAAACAAGGTGTGGTTCTTGGTCATGTGGGGTTGACCGCATCGGGCGCACAGTTGATGGCTGAGGCGACACCGGGATGTTCCGTGGTTCCATTTCCAACACTTCTGACACTGTGGAACGAACTCTCTCTGTCTAGCGTATTCTACTTTAATAAGCTTTCCTCGGATATGATATACTTTGTTGACTAAGTCTTTCGTACGCGACCCAGTCTTTGAATCCCAAACATCTACAAACGCGACCGCCATGTCCCTTGATCCTCGAGATCTGACAACAGCTGGCCTTCTGACACATTCCAAGCCACGGAATTGATCTACAAATCCCATAGCTTCAATTACTTGATCACCCGTAAGGATATCCTCCGGTCGTTTGTTGTACTGGCTGGTATAATAATTGAAGCCCTTCAGAATCAAATGGGCAACTGATTGCGGAGCATTGGGAAGGTCGCTGTCCCCTTCAGGGAGCTCTACTTCCAACGCTTTGTATAATGACTCTCTTATCAACATGAACCCCTGTTTAGACGGTACTAAGTTAAGATAAAAGTGAACTACATTTTTAAATAAGCGACCATTTTGGACCCTCATCTGTGATTTGTGGAAAACCAGATACCTGTTCATGGCATTTACGATCTTTCCCATATCTCCGAAACGTTCCGGTTGGACGATATGAGAAAATGCGAACTGAGCGGACTTCCGATTGAGTCCACCAGTGATTCCTTGGGCGGCTTTTTGAGCCGCGAGCGCCTTCTTTGACTTTGGCACGATGACTTCGTTCGAGCTCGGTGGCGTGTTGACCACCGGGGCTACTGCTTTCAAGGCGTCCTGCATCGTCATCTCAGGACACTGTTCTTTCAATGCTTTTGCCCACTGTATAGTTTCTTCCATGACAATGGGAGCGGGGGCGGTAGGCGCCGCAGACTGTTTAGCAGCCTGGGCATAGGATTTGGGGGCGACACATGCTGCGAACGCACGCGCGTTATTCTTCTTGGTAACCACCGACAGCTTAATTGGCATATATGAGGAAACTGGCTTACCTTGTTGGCCAGTTTTTGAGGGTTGAACAAACGGTTTGGGAACTGTACTGATCTTGATGGGTGACGCGATCACCGGCGAGGTGGTGACCAGATGTTGTGTAGTAGGGGGAAGAGGGGAGGCCTTTTCCTTGCCTTTAGTGGCGGCCGGAATCCTTGGTGGTGACGCATCGACTTCCATATGAGTCGGAGCGTTTGTTGGGGTAGGGATGGGGGTCGGTGCAAACTTGACGTTCTTCACCGGCGGGGGAGGGGGAATATCAACTGGAGTTTGATATGTAGCCGCTTCTCGGATGGCTGACGCAATAGACATATGTCCTACATTGACGTCTGCCCACTCCGAGTTGATAATCCTGCTTACAAATAAAGCGAGTTCCTTGGCGATGACGTCCGGGTTTGTCGCCATCCTAGGTGTGACACGGGCCATGCTGTTGAGGATCCCGTTTAGGTTTTCTCTGAAGCCCAGGATTTGGTCTTCAGTGAAGGTCCATGGCTCGGGCGGAAGGTCGGGTGATGAGCTCCGAATCTCTTCATCTACAATTTCGCCAACTATCTCCTTCGACTTGTTGACATTCTCTTCGAAATGGTTTGATGACATACTGACGCCTGTCATGACGTGGCTGTCCGTGTCGTTAGCCACTCGGACTTTGAGCGCGTAGGCTTCGGCTTCGGTAATTTTCATTACCCGAGGCGTGGTGGGAGTCTTGTCCAAATCTGGCAAGACCTCGTGTGTACGGGGAGGTGTACGCGTGTCCTTCAACGCAGGGTGGTCCAGGAGTGCTGGAGAGGGAGTGGGGAACCCGTACGTTGACTGGGACGCATTGAGGGGGGATGGGAGGGGCGGAGTCGTCATGAGTTCCGCTGGGAGAGTTGAGAACTGATTCCAAAGGTTAGAATCAGTCTGGCTGGGTACGTCGGCAGCCTTTGCGTCGTCATTTTCTTCATTGCTACTCTCTTCAACTTCCTCTTCATCCGAGTCATCTGCATTCCTTCTGGCCCTCACAATCTCCTCTCTCATCTCGTCAAGTTCCTTCTCATATTCCTGCGACGTGGGAACGATCTCTTCATCTGCTCGTTCCATGAGCATCTTCTCTTTTCGGGCAATTTCTTTGAACCCGGCTATAATGAAGTTCTTCCTCTTCGGTTTGGGCGACCCAAGAGACTTGATAGAAGTCTTAGCAGCACTGTATGCTCCAGCAAACATGGAGCGGGTACTGCGTTTGGAAGCAAAGCTTCGAACTGAGCCTGTCAGAGACGACGGGCGGGATGGGCGGGCGGGGTACTGTTAGAGTGTGAGCAAGCAGTCTACACTTGGTTGTTGATGGACTTAGAGATATCCGGGTGTTGTAGTCACATGATAGCTTAGTTATGTATGGTTGAACTCCCCTGTGGACGCTTCAGAGGCCTTAGCTTCTTACAGTGTATCCACAGGTGAGTACAAGTTATTAGAACACAATACAGCTTCTTACAGTGTATCCACAGTTTGTCCTTGGGATTGCTCAGTCAGTTCCTATCCGTTTGACTCGCTTCTAGGCTCGTTAGGATTACCACTGCAACCGCTATCGTTCTACATTTAACTGGTTATGGGCCCCAGCTTCTAACAGCCTTCAAAACACGTTTTTTGCCACCTTCTACCATTTTCCCCTCTATATCTCAACTTCTATCCCTTCCCCTGCACTCAAATCGACGTCTATGACCTCGCAATCGCGCACACACGCTTCCTATGCCTGGGACACCACTTCAACGCGTTTTGGCGCGTCTTCGACACATCTGAGAGCCTCTACATCGACCACAACTCCCTCTGGCAGCCATACACCCTCTCCACACTATCTGGGACCGATTTCCAGCCCTAAGAACGTGTCAATCGCTTGTTCCTTTTGTGGGAGGGTAGGGCACATGCCTAGGAGGTGCAGGAAGCGAAAGAACGCGAGAAAACGCGCTCAGGAGCGCTCCAGACTGCCTGGAACATCTAAAAGTAATGTCAAAGGGCCACTTGGCCATCTGAGTGGGATAGGTGCAGCTCTTCCAGCTGTCAAGACACCACCCACTCCTCCTGGGGATGTTTCTACTGGTTCTGGCTCTCCTGGCTCTGATATTCCACTGAGAGCATCCGCTCTTGGTGCTTATTCCTCTCCCTCATCCTCTCCCTCATCATCTTCCTCACCATCCTCGCCACTACAGCTTGATGCTGACTTTTTCTGGCTGGCTGATACTGGTGCTACATCCCACATGACTCCTCACCGCCATTGGTTCAAATCCTACTCCCCTCATCGCATCCCTATCCGCCTTGCTGACAACTCTACTGTCTATTCAGCTGGTGTAGGGTCTGTTGTCTTTCAACCGGTGGTGAATGGAAAAGAGACTAGAGCGGTCGAGTTTACAAGAGTCCTTCATGTTCCTGACCTCAGGAGTAATCTCTTATCATGTCTCTACCTTGCCCGACACAAGGGCTTCAATATCACCATCTCTGCTCATTCTATTGACTTCAAATACCAAGGGATTTCGCTTTTCACGGCCACTATCCATTCCAACAACTCTGCTGAGCTCGATGGCTCAACTGTGACTTCTGAGACTGCTTTCTCTGTCTCTACCCTCCCGGTTGACCTCTCACTATGGCACCGCTGCTTCATTCATCACAACTAAGCTGATGTGAAGTCTATGATCAGTAAGGATCTAGTTTCCGGGCTCAAACTCGAGTCTAACTCGTCCCCTGACTCTATCTGTGAGCCGTGTCTAGCTGGCAAGATGCATTCTCTCCCTTTTCCCTCCTCCTTGAATCACAATCGCTCCCCTCTCGAGCTGGTGCATTCAGATCTTCACGGACCACTCCCAGTCGCTTCACACTCAGGCTACAAGTACTGGATCACCTTTATTGACAATGCGACGCGTTTCCGGGCTGTATATCTGCTCAAAACTAAGTCGGAGGCATTTGAAGCCGTCAAAGTCTACAAATCCTGGGCCGAGACTCAACTCGGAGTCAAACTGCGGGCTCTACAGGATGATAAGGGTGGCGAGTATATGTCTAAGGCCTTCATAAGCTTTACTGAGCTTGCTGGCATCGAGAGACGTCACTCGACTCGGAACCGGCCTCAACAGAATGGTCTTGCTGAACGTGCTAATAGGACTATGGGAGAGAGGATCACTGCTATGCTCTCAGAATCTCGGCTACCTACTTCATTCTGGGGTGAATGTATCTCGTCTATGGTCCATGTCTGGAATATGCTTCCTACTGCTTCGCTTTCGGGCACTACTCCCTTCCAAGCTTTCTATAAGCGAAAACCTGATGTCTCACATCTCCGGGTATGGGGGTGCACTTCATATGTCCATGTACAATGAGATAAGCGCAATTCTCTCCAGCCTCACTACGAGAAGTGTGTCTTTGTAGGCTATCCGGCTGGCTACAAAGGCTGGAAGTTCTACAACCCAGTCACAAAGCAAACCGTGATCTCCGAGAGAGCTGACTTTGACGAGAGATACTTTCTGGGCACTTCTAAAGCCCAACTCGATGCTGTTCCATCATTTGCTTGCCTACCAGAGCCACTACAAACTCCTAATGATACATCATCACACTCGGGACTGCCACCTCTACAGGATGAAGGGGGTGATAATCACTTCCCTCCTGCTCGTCCTAAGACTCCCACTCCGTCCACTTCAGTTCCTCCTGAAGAGAAGCCAGTTCTACCTTTACCACCTCTCCCGCTGATTCCTCCAGTAATTCCTCCCTTTATTCCTCCAGTCACTCCTCCACAAATCCATGCACCACTTCCCGTCACTCCTACTGCCGGAGCGCCTCTTGAGCCCCCTCACGTTCCTAGACGTACTGGGCGAGTTCGGAAGCCTCCTGGTCAATGGTGGAAGCTCAAACAACCAGACATAGCTGGCAATGATTCTGACTCAGATGATGAAGCTGCTCTGCTAGCTGACTCTGAGTTCTGTGAAGTCAAGTTTGCTGGAGCTGTCTCAGGTGCTGATCCCCGGAGTTATAGACTAGCTATGAAGTCTCCTGACTCGGATTGCTGGACTGAGGCTTGTAACACTGAGATATTCAATCTCGAGGCTAATGGGACTGGGGAGCTCATGGAACTGCCTCCAGGCAAGAAGGTAGTCAACTCCATTCCTTCTTTGTCTCTTACCACCACCTTCCCCTTTGGGACATTGGTGTGGATGTGCACTTTAGTTGGAATACATATTGTTTCTAAGGGATAACGCTTGATAACTCACGACCCCTCCAGTTTTCTCATGTATGGATGATCACCGCGATCGCCCGTGCCCCGCCCGCCCATCCTGCCCGTCGTCGCCGTCGGGCTCAGTTCGTAGTTCTACTTCCAAGTGTAGCACTCGCCCCAGAATCTCAGTAGCATTCAGTGCTGCTAAGACTTCTATCAAGTCTCTTGGGTCGCCCAAACCGAAGAGAAGAAATTTCATCGAAGCAGGGTTCGAAGAACTTGCAGCTAAAGAGAAGACGCTCATGGAACAAGCAGAATTAGAGATCGTTCCCACATCACAGGAGAGTGAGAAGGAGCTTGAGGAACTCAAGGAAGAGAGACTTGCTTTGAGAAGGTACGCAGAGGACTCGGATGAAGAGGAAGTTGAAGAGAGCAGCGATGAAGAAAACGACGACGCAAAGGCCGCCGCCGTACCCAGCCAGACTGAGTCTAATATTTGGAATCAGTTTTCGACCCCCCCAGGACAACTCCGCCCCTCCCTTCTCCCATTGATGCATCCCAGTCGACGTACGGGATCCCCACTCCCTCCCCAGCACTCCTGGACCACCCCGCTTTGAAGGACGCGTGTACACCTCCCCGTACACACGAGGTCTTGCCAGATTTGGACAAGACTCCCACCACGCCCCGGGTAATGAAAATTACCGAGGCCAAAGCTTATGCGCTTAAAGTCTGAGCAGCAAATGACTCGGACAGTCATATCATGACAGGCGTCAGCATGTCATCAAATCAGTTTGAAGAAAATGTCAACAAGTCGAAGGAGATAGTTGGCGAAATTGTAGATGAAGAGATTCGGAGCTCGTCGCCTGACCTTCCGTCCGAGCCATGGACGTTCACTGATGACCAAATCCTGGGCTTCAGAGAAAACCTAAACGGGATCCTCAACAGCATGGCCCGTATCACACCTAGGATGGCAACCAACCCGGACACCATCGCCAGAGAGCTTGCTTTATTTGTAAGCAGGATCATCAACTCGGAGTGGGCAGACGTCAATGTTGGACATATGTCCATTGCGTCAGCCATCAGAGAAGCGGCAACTTTCCAGACTCCAGTCGACATTCCCCCTCCCCCGCCGGTTAAGAACATCAAGTTTGCGCCGACCCCCATCCCTACCCCAACAAGCGCTCCGACTCCCATGGAAGTCAATGTGTCACCACCAAGGATCACAGCTTCTGCCAAAGGCAAGAAAAAGGCCTCCCCTCTTCCCCCTACTCCGCAACATCCGGTCACCACCTCGCCGGTGGCCGCGTCACCCATCAAGATCAGTGCGGTTCCCAAACCGCTGGTCCAACCCTCAAAGACTGGCAAACAAGGTAAGCCAGTCACCTCATATATGCCAATTAAGCTGTCGGTGGTTACCAAGCCGACAGCGACTAACGAGACGCTAGCGGGAGTCACGCCCCGTATGCCCGAGTCCGGTTCCAGCCGGCAAGCTAAGGGCAGAGACACTAGCGGGAGTAACGCCCCGTCCGCCAGTGCAGTTCCTGCTGCCGGTAGGAGTCGAGACGCTAGCGGGAGTAACGCCCCGTCGAACCCGCCCAAGAGCGGTAAAGGTGCCCCAGGTAAGTCGGGGGCATCTACCACAGCAGAACACGGAAACCGATCTGGTCCTCCCCCCGTACCCCTCCATTCTAAACCAAACGCCCTCTCCAGGAGCGCTGAGATGAAGAACAACGCGCGTGCGTTCGCTGCACGTGTCGCCCCCAAATCCTATGCCCAGGCTGCTAAACAGTCTGCGGCGCCTACTGCCCCCGCTGCCATTGTCATGGAAGAAACTATACAGTGGGCAAAAGCATTAAAAGAACAGTGCCCTGAGATGACAATGCAGGACGCTTTGAGAGCAGTAGCTCCAGTGGTCAACACGCCACTGAGCTCGAACGAAGTTATTGTGCCAAAGTCGAAGAAGGCGCTCGCGGCTCAAAAAGCTGCCCAAGGAATCACGGGTGGACTCAATCGGAAGTCCGCTCAGTTCGCATTTTCTCATATCGTCCAACCGGAACGTTTCGGAGATATGGGAAAGATCGTAAATGCCATGAACAGGTATCTGGTTTTCCACAAATCACAGATGAGGGTCCAAAATGGTCGCTTATTTAAAAATGTAGTTCACTTTTATCTTAACTTAGTACCGTCTAAACAGGGGTTCATGTTGATAAGAGAGTCATTATACAAAGCGTTGGAAGTAGAGCTCCCTGAAGGGGACAGCGACCTTCCCAATGCTCCGCAATCAGTTGCCCATTTGATTCTGAAGGGCTTCAATTATTATACCAGCCAGTACAACAAACGACCGGAGGATATCCTTACGGGTGATCAAGTAATTGAAGCTATGGGATTTGTAGATCAATTCCGTGGCTTGGAATGTGTCAGAAGGCCAGCTGTTGTCAGATCTCGAGGATCAAGGGACATGGCGGTCGCGTTTGTAGATGTTTGGGATTCAAAGACTGGGTCGCGTACGAAAGACTTAGTCAACAAAGTATATCATATCCGAGGAAAGCTTATTAAAGTAGAATACGCTAGACAGAGAGAGTTCGTTCCACAGTGTCAGAAGTGTTGGAAATGGAACCACGGAACATCCCGGTGTCGCCTCAGCCATCAACTGTGCGCCCGATGCGGTCAACCCCACATGACCAAGAACCACACCTTGTTTGCTACATGTTGCGGAGCGGCAAGGAAGAAGGATGACTGGACAGGAGAGTGCAAGCACGAGATAAAGTGCATCAATTGCAAGGGCAATCACACTGCCGACTCCACCAAGTGTACATACAAGCGACACCAGAACAGTATTTCGTGGCATGATCAAAGGCGCGCTACGGATATGGCTATTGAAAGGGAGAAGCGTGACAACAGGTGCCGAACTATCCACCAAGCTTGTCAACTTGATGATGAGCAAATTATTGAAATCCCATCCTCTTCCGAATGAATTGTACAACAGAAAGAGAAATTAATATTATTAGCAGACCTAAACAATCTGCACCACGGTCGTTACAATACTTGACTATTTTATCATTCAATGCACGTAAGAGTTGGGAAACCACCTCTATCGTATTGGATAAATGTGCTGGATATGTGGACATCATCATGTTCCAAGAACCGGGGTGGAAGGGTGTGAGGAGGCAACCATCTACCAAGAACAAGGAGGGTGACGTGGCGTGCAGCCCTCCTTTACATAGCTCGTGGCGTCCGTTCATGGAAGCTTTCAACAACAGAGATGAATCCAGAGCAGCTAGGCGGGTGCTTACATACATCAACAGATGACTGGATGTTTTCAAACCACAACTCCGGTCAGACATCCTCAAGCATCGTGACACATCATTAGTCACTTTGCACATTCCTCAACCGCGTAGGGGCATACCCCACGAATTCAACATCCTCAATGTCTACAATGATGGGGAAACACATGCGGCGGTGCATGAACTTAGACGGATCACGGAATCTTTGCCACGGATATCGTTGTGCGCAGGAGACTTCAACATCCAAGATCGTACATGGGACGAAGGAGCAGTCAATCAAATTAGACCCTCTTCTCCCTTCATGAGACTTCAGGAACTGTTCACAGACCTGGAAATTCAATACATGCATCCTGTTAATAGAGGAACACCAACGAGGATACCAGATGATGCCGATTCACGAGCATCTGTCATTGACTTGGTCGCAGCATCAGCGGCCTTGTTCAACCAAGAAGGATTCCACTACAAAGTAAAGGTGGATGACAGAGAGAGGTGGGGGTTGGACCACCGGCCTCTTCAGATAGAGGTACCGATCTCGGGGAGTGAGCCAGAGATGAGATGTAAGAGAAAGATAGAAGCGTGGTCGGAGGAGGAAGACGACTACGTGACACAGATATGCGGGGACTTGGGCAGAATGTTAGACAATGTATCTGAATCAGCGGAGGATTTGGAAACAACTATGGGAAGAGTGTCTACTGCATTCGAAAGAGCATGGGATGCGTATTCAGAAGAGAGGAAACCGAGTTGTCACGGAAAGAAGTGGTGGAATGAGGATTGTAAGAAGGCGTACCAGGAGATGGGAGAGAATGGTGGGCCTAGAAACAGAGAAATGCGTAACAAGATGAGGAAGACTCTGCGCATAGCGAGGAGGCAATACTTTGACAAACAGATTCATAGTATGGCAAGTGATAGGAAGAGACCATGGGACTTAATGCCGTGGACCAGAGAGAGGAAGATGCCAGTGGTGGAGGCAATCCTAGATAGTGAGGGAAAGTCGTGCAACAATGAGGAGAAGTTGTTTGAAACCCTTCACAATACGTACAATGCGGCGGATAACAGAGAAGTCGATATGAGCAGCATGTATAGAGAGCTAGAAGAATTTGAAGAGAGGGAATGGGTGAAGTTCTCAGTTCAAGAATTTCACGACGCGCTCAAGAATTGTGCCAAAAACACCTGGGCCAGACCACGTCTCTTGGAGATTGTGGAAGCGATTTGCGACAGATGACACAGTCTGCCAATTCGTCACAAAGATAGCTAATGCCTGTTTTGATACTGGGTATTGGCCTCAACACTTCAAACAGTCCATTTCGGTGATCATTCCGAAACCGGGCAAACCGTCATACAACAAGGCTAAATCGTTCAGGCCTATCGTCTTACTCAATACGATGGGGAAACTTATCGAGAAAATGATCACGCGGAGGCTTCAGTTTGAGAGTATTGAAGCCGGTGTCATTCATTCTTGTCAAACGGGGGGTATACTTCAAAGATCGGTCGAGGATGCAGCAGTCGCATTGACACATCATGTCCGTATGGCGTGGGCAAAGAAAAAGGTGACTTCAGTTTTGGCTTTTGACGTAGCACAATTCTTTCCTTCTTTAAATCATAACGTTCTTTCAAAAATTTTCAAACATTTTGGATTTTCGGCTAGTGTAGTTTCTTTTTTCTCAAATTATCTTGTAGGAAGAAAGACTCAATATTCCATAGACAATATCACTTCTCCATTATTTAATAGTAATGTAGGGGTTGGACAAGGTAGCGCACTGTCGCCTATACTCTCTGCTCTGTATATAGCGCCATGTTTTCATTTACTGGACAAATGGGTCAAGGACGAGGAGGACCGCATTCATTTTCCTTTAATCTCTTTGCTTTCTTTTGTAGACAATGGACTTCTTGTTGCTACGGGGGATTGTAGAATGGACACTCATGATACTCTAAAAGAGGCGTATGCCCAAATGACTTCCATTTTCAAGGACTTCGGCCTGGTTATGGAACACACAAAGACGGAATTATTCAATTTTGCGGACTCCGCCCGTAACAAAAACTCACCAAACCCCAGCATCAACTTGGGAGTGGCTCCTTTCACCCGCGAATCTCCATGTGTCCCCAAAGATGTATGGAGATATCTCGGAATAATGTTTGATCGCAATTTGACTTTTCGCGACCATGTCAAATTCTATTCCACCAAGTCGGTCTCTGCAGTTCGCTGTATGAAATCGCTTGGAAACTCCAACCAAGGATTGACGCCGAAACAAAAGCGCCTCCTCTACATATCATGCATCCAGCCAATAGCGACTTTTGGACTACGCTGTTGGTACAAACCGGGAACGAGAGCATTCAAAACTAACCTTAAGATGCTCCGTCTCACACACAATCAAGGCGCGCGCTGGATTACAGGCACGTTCAGAACTTCTCCTATGGGAGCCATGTCGGCCGTGGCTGGTCTCATGCCTCTCCACCTCCAACTCAAGAAGCTGTTTGAGAGATCGGTCATCCGCATCAATACGCTTCACCCGCACCATCCCGTTCTTTCATTTTTGGAACAGCGAAAAGCCAAAGGATCAACCCTACATCCCAACGCCTTGGAACGCAAGTCCAAGACAATCCGTAAAGTCATCAAGTCGCCTCTTGACTCGGTGATTGATAACCCTTCCTCAGAGATTTTCGACCCCCTCTCTGAACATATCAAACCTGGACATCGGCTTGTGGACCGACATCCAGACAAAGTCAAATTCGTGCTCATGCCAAAGAATTGCAAAGACAGAGACGAATACCACAGCAACTTGAACCTTGCTCCAGTAGCGGAACCGAACGCTCTGCATTTGTTCACAGCAGGCGTCAAACACAAGTTCGACCCGAGCATACCTGTGCTGCATCGAACTCACTTGCATATCGCGCTTGTCACAGTCTTCAAAGGACAAGCCATCACATCTAAAACGAGGGCCGCCGGAAGGCGGGTCAATGATGAAACAATTGTCGCATGGTCTACATTTCTGGCATTAATCAAAGCACACAAGAAGCTTCAAAAGGGATGGCCTATTTCCAAGGTCGTTCTTTACACTACGTCACAGTTGATTGTCAAGAACTTGCACAACCTTTATATTTGAATAGTACATATGTATTATGCAAACTTTATGCAAACATTACCGTAAATATTATTTTAATAATACATGTGTATTATTTAAAACATATGTAAATTAAAAATGCAATAAAGCTCAATTTAAGACTTTTGTTTGCATAAAGTTTAAATATGTAAAACATATTACATATGTACTATGTAAATTAAAATTACGGTAACATTTGCATAATGTTTACATAATACATGTGTATTATTTAAATATAGAGGTTGTGTTGATGTCAACCAACTCCAAACCGCTCAGATCACAGCTTTCCATTGCTGTATCCTTAGCCTTCGACGCGATCGCCACAGACTTCCCAGAGGTTGATATTGAAGTGCGAGGCTTTAACAAATCGTGGGCCACGGCTCCGGGTACCTATACAGAGGACTCGGGAATGTTACAGCCATTGGCTCAAAGAGCATACTATTCAGCGGAGACCGCAAGGACATTTACAGAGTGCTCTCTCTCATTCCCTCAATCTGCCTCCTATCACTACACGAGACAGAAAACAACGCGAGACGCCATTTACTTATGGCAAACCGGTTTCCAACAAGGAGTCTGCATGCCGAGCGAGCCGCCACCACACATGCTGTCTTCGGATGGTATAGGAACGCGCTTCGGGCTTTTAGTCCGCTCGCAAGGATTCAACGTGCCACCACCACACATGCTTCTTCCGAGAAGTATAGGAACGCGCTCAGGACTCGGGAACGCAGCAAGCGAGCCGCCACCACACATGCCGTCTTCGGATGGTATAGGAACGCGCTCAGAACCTTCGGTCCGCTCGCAGGTTCAAAATTCTTCATATCATATCAAGTCTTGTTTCAAGGGTAACAGCTGGTATGACATTACTGACAAGGAAGGCAACGAAATACTTCCAAGTCACCTTCAAGGCGGTGTTAGAGTGTGAGCAAGCAGTCTACACTTGGTTGGTGATGGACTTAGAGATATCCGGGTGTTGTAGTCACATGATAGCTTAGTCATGTATGGTTGAACTCCCCTGTGGACGCTTCAGAGGCCTTAGCTTCTTACAGTGTATCCACAGGTGAGTACAAGTTATCAGAACACAATACAGCTTCTTACAGTGTATCCACAGTTTGTTCTTAGGATTGCTCAGTCAGTTCTTATCCGTTCAACTCGTTTCTGGGCTCGTTAGGATTGCCACTGCAACCGCTATCGTTCTACAGGCGGTCCATGGTTCCAAACGTACCAAGGAGTCAAGGCTGCCAACAGTTCACCACTCTTCGCTTGTCTCATGCGAGTCATGTGCAATCACGCACCAATAGGGGAATGCAGAGTGAGGTTCTTCCCAAACGAACCTTACAAATCGTGTCAATGCGATCTTCAGTCTCCGGAGACGCGGCAACACTTACTTATGGTCTGTCCTCTGTTCGTGAGGCGGATCAATCATTACGACTTGGACGGAATCACTACGATAAGAGGTCTCATCCTCTTCCTCCAAGACAATCCCCAAGCGTTTAGTTTTGAACCTCCGGAACTTCCGCGACACGCTGATGAAAGCTGGCCGGCCTATAGAAAAGAGTTGGAGTTGGCTAGAGACGAAGAGAACAAAAGGAGGAAGAAGCGAAGGCTTCCTCCACTCGAAGGACCGATCTTCTTGCATGAGTCGATTGAGTTCGTGAGACATTGGAATGTGTGGGAGATAAATGACGGGTGGAGAGATATCTTCTGCGTGATGATGAGAGAGATCAAACCTGTGTCGCAGGCGGTGTTGAAAAGGGGTAGGAGAAGAATGATTTTCTTTTATCTTGTATACGAATGTTTCTGCTTCTTTGTTTACTTGAGTGTACTTGTATTCAGATTCGAACAGTCTCTTCTTTCTTTTTCTTTTTCTCTTATGGCTTCGACCTTGTCGGCTGGATACGGACTTGTTGAGTAGTTAAGTACAGGTGATGTAAAGTACGGGGAACGTGTCATGGCACCCTTTAAGTAGTTTTGAAATAAACTATAGTGATTACAAAAAAAAAAAAAAAAAAAAGAAGGTAGTCAACTCTGGCTGGGTGTTCAAAGTGAAACGACTTGCCGACGGCTCTATTGAGCGCTACCAGGCTCGTCTCGTTGCTAAAGGCTATTCCCAACGTCCTGGATTCGACTTCACTGAGGTCTTTGCCCCTACATTCCGTCCTGTGTCACTACGCCTCATTATTGCTCTTGCAGCTAGAGAAGGCTACAAAATGCGCTCCGTCGACATCTCTTCTGCCTTCACCTACGGAGAACTCGAAGAGGAGATCTATATGCATCAACCCGAGGGCTATCACATTGGTAGTCCTAACATGGTCTTTCAGCTCCATAAATCGCCTTATGGCCTCAAACAGGCTGCCAGGCAGTGGAATAAGAAACTCTGGGGTGTCCTTGAAGGCATTGGCTACTCTAGGCTTCGCTCTGACAGCTCCATCTACATCTATTCCAAAGGTGACATCAAGGTCATTGTACCTAGGCATTCAGGTGAAGCAGGATCGCTCTCATCACACTATCTCCCTCTCGCAGGAGCACTACATTAAGGAGCTCCTAGAACGCTTCAATATGGATGATGCTAATCCACTTTCCACTCCACTCGCTCCGGGATCTGAACTCTCTGACATTGTTCCTTCACTCGAGGAGCAGGCTGAGATGAAGTCAGTTCCTTATCTCAATGCTGTAGGTGCCCTTCAGTATCTCGCCACTATGACTCGTCCCGACATTGCCTATGCTGTCTCCTATCTCGGGAGGTTCAACTCGAACCCAGCTCCGGCTCACTGGCTTGCAGTCAAACATCTATTCCGGTATCTCATTGGCACTATGCACTACAAACTAGTCTACCGAGCTAGTGACTCTGAGGAACTCTTCACTACCTATTCTGATGCCTCTCACGGTGCTTGCAAAGCTACAGGTCGAGCTACAGGTGGTTATGTGACTCTAGTCTCGGGTGCTGCTGTAGGTTGGTCTTCTAAGCGCCAGCCATTTGTGACTCTCTCGAGCACTCAGGCCGAGTTTGTTGCTGCCGTCGAGGCTGGCAAGGAGATCAAATGGACTAGGAATATTCTTACTGAGTTTGGCTTCCCTCCGACACTTCCTTCGACACTCTTTGTTGATAACAAGTCAGGAATCAGTGTAGCCAAGAATCCAGAGCATCACGGATGCATGAAACACCTAGACCTGCGCTTTTACTGGCTCCGGGAGGCTGTTGAAGAAGGATTCATAGATCCTTTGTATGTTTCTACACACGAGCAAGTGGCCGACATCTTAACCAAGGCTGTGGCAAAGAAGGTAGTTGAGTTTGCTGTTCCACTACTGGGACTTGAGTAGACTGGCTGGATCAAGGGGGTGTGTTAGAGTGAGCAAGCAGTCTACAAATGTTATTGGTGGACTTAGAGATATGCGGACGAGTTTAGTCACATGATAGCTTAGTCATGTATGGTTGAACTTCCCTGTGGACGCTTCAGAGGCCTTAGCTTCTTACAGTCTGTCCACAGTTTGTCCTTGGGATTGCTCAGTCAATTCCTATCTGTTCGACTGGCTTCTAGGCTCGTTAGGATCGCCACTGCAACCGCTATCGTTCTACTCTTAACAGAGATACATTCACCCCAGAACGAAGCAGGTAGCCGAGATTCCAAGAGCATAGCAGTGATCCTCTCTCCCATAGTCCTATTAGCCCGTTCAGCAAGTCCATTCTGCTGAGGCCGGTTCCGAGTCGAGTGACGTCTCTTGATGCCAGCAAGCTCAGTAAAGCTTATAAAGGCCTTAGACATGTATTCACCTCCCTTGTCATCCTGTAGTGCTCGCAGTTTGACTCCGAGTTGAGTCTCGGCCCAGGATTTGTAGACTTTGAATGCTTCAAATGCCTCTGACTTAGCTTTGAGCAGATAGACTGCCCGGAGGGGAATGCATCATGGCATGGCACCCTTTAAGTAGTTTTGAAATAAACTATAGTGATTACAAAAAAAAAAAAAAAAGATAGACTGCCCGGAAACGTGTCGTGTCGTCAATGAAGACTTGTAGCCAGAGTGTGAAGCGACTGGGAGCGGTCCGTGAAGATCTGAATGCACTAGCTCAAGAGGAGAGCGATTGTGATTCAAAGAGGAGGGAAAAGGAAGGGAATGCATCTTGCCAGCTAGACACGGCTCACAGATAGAGTCAGGGGATGAGTTAGACTCGAGTTTGAGCCCGGAAACTAGATTCTTACTGATCATAGACTTCACATCAGCATAGTTGTGATGAATAAAGCGACGATGCCACAGCGAGAGGTCAACCGGGAGGGTAGAGACAGAGAAAGCAGTCTCAGAAGTCACAGTTGAGCCGTTGAGCTCAACAGAGTTGTTGCAATGGATAGTGGCCATGAAAAGTGATGTGCCCTTGCATTTGAAGGCAATAGAATGAGCAGAGATGGTGATATTGTTAGAGTGAGCAAGCAGTCTACAAGTGTTATTGGTGGACTTAGAGATATGCGGACGAGTTTAGTCACATGATAGCTTAGTCATGTATGGTTGAACTTCCCTGTGGACGCTTCAGAGGCCTTAGCTTCTTACAGTCTGTCCACAGTTGTCACTAGGATTGCTCATTCAGTTCCTGTCCGTTCGCCTCGTTTCTAGGACCGTTAGACTTGCCACTGCGTCGCGTACATTCTACGTTCAACAGGTTATGGGCCCCGGCTTCTAATGCTTAAAAAACGACTATTACTTTATCAACCTCAACTCTTCTCACTCATCTTCCTATCTCTATCAACTTCCATCCCTTCCCCTGCACTCAAATCGACATCTATGGCCTCGCAATCGCGCACACACGCTCCCTATGCCTGGGACACCGTCTTGACGCGTTTTAGCGCGTCTCCGACACGTCTGAGAGCCTCTACATCGACCACAACTCCCTCTGGCAGCCATACACCCTCTCCACACTCTCTGGGATCGATTTCCGGCCCTAAGAACGCGTCAATCGCTTGTTTCTTTTGTGGGAGGGTAGGGCACATGTCTAGGAGGTGCAGGAAGCGAAAACACGCGAGAAAACGCGCTCAGGAGCGCTCCAGACTGCCTGGAACATCTAAAAGTAATGTCAAAGGGCCACTTGGCCATCTGAGTGGCTTAGGTGCAGCTCTGCCAGCTGTCAAGACACCACCCACTCCTCCTGGGGATGTTTCTACTGGTTCTGGCTCTCCTGGCTCTGATATTCCACTGAGAGCATCCGCTCTTGGTGCTTATTCCTCTCCCTCATCATCTTCCTCACCATCCTCGCCACTACAGCTTGATGCTGACTTTTTCTGGCTGGCTGATACTGGTGCTACATCCCATATGACTCCTCACCGCCATTGGTTCAAATCCTACTCCCCTCATCGTATTCCTATCTGTTACGACCTTAAAGCGAATGCTCAGGTTGCAGCGAAGGCAACGACTTGAGGGCGAGTAAGGGGAAAAGCAAGTTGGTAAAGCGTAGGGAAATACAGAGAGTATCTACGCTTACTTATACTAAGACTATCTACCCGAGGTAACTAACTATAGAACGGGCTGAGTAACCATGACCGAGGTAGATGAGTAATCAGTGAGAAGGAAAGTATAAACTAGGAAGGAGGATGATCAATCATAAGAATAGAAGATTGATCATGAGAAGGAAAAGATATAACAGGTAACATGAAAGATCAATCAAGGAAACAATAAGAATGATCATAAGAAGGGAAAGACAAACAAGGTAACGTCAAAGAGAAAGTGACATGGGAATGAATGATGGGAGAAGCGTAGGTGGAGAAGAGTATATCCAGGGATATGGAAATGAGTAAGCATGATGACGTCCCTCCTATAGGTTGGTAAATTCATAACACTATCCGCCTTGCTGACAACTCTACTATCTATTCAGCTGGTGTAGAGTCTGTTGTCTTTCAACCGGTGGTGAATGGAAAAGAAACTAGAGCGGTTGAGTTCATGAGAGTCCTTCATGTTCCTGACCTCAGGAGTAATCTCTTATCATGTCTCTACCTTGCCCGACACAAGGGCTTCAATATCACCATCTCTGCTCACTCCATTGACTTCAATCATAAGGGCACATCGCTTTTCACGGCCACTATCCACTCCAACAACTCTGCTGAGCTCAACGGCTCAACTGTGACTTCTGAGACTGCTTTCTCTGTCTCTACCCTCCCGGTTGACCTCTCGCTATGGCACCGTCGCTTCATTCATCACAACTACGCTGATGTGAAGTCTATGATCAGTAAGGATCTAGTTTCCGGGCTCAAACTCGAGTCCAACTCGTCCCCTGGCTCTATCTGTGAGCTGTGTCTAGCTGGCAAGATGCATTCTCTCCCTTTTCCTCCTCCTTGAATCACAATCGCTCTCCTCTCGAGCTAGTGCATTCAGATCTTCACGGACCACTCCCAGTCGCTTCACACTCAGGCTACAAGTACTGGATCACCTTTATTGACAACGCGACGCGTTTCCAGGCAGTCTATTTGCTCAAAGCTAAGTCAGAGGCATTTGAAGCCTTCAAAGTCTACAAATCCTGGGCCAAGACTCAACTCGGAGTCAAACTGCGGGCTCTACAGGATGATAAGGGTGGCGAGTATATGTCTAAGGCTTTCATAAGCTTTACTGAGCTTGCTGGCATCGAGAGACGTCACTCGACTCGGAATAGGCCTCAGCAGAATGGACTTGCTGAACGGGCTAATAGGACTATGGGAGAGAGGATCACTGCTATGCTCTCGGAATCTCGGCTACCTGGGTCTTTCTGGGGTGAATGTATCTCGTCTATGATCCATGTATGGAATATGCTTCCTACTGCTTCGCTTTTGGGCACCACTCCCTTCCAAGCTTTCTATAAGCAAAAACCTGATGTCTCACATCTCCGGGTATGGGGGTGCACTTCATATGAACCGTGATCTCCGAGAGCGCTGACTTTGACGAGAGATACTTTCCGGGCACTTCTAAAGCCCAACTCGATGCTGTCCCATCATTTGCTTGCCTACCAGAGCCACTACAAACTCCTAATGATACATCATCATACTCAGGACTGCCACTTCTACAGGATGAAGGGGGTGATAATCACTTCCCTCCTGCTCGTCCTAAGACTCCCATTCCGTCCGCTTCAGTTCCTCCTGAAGAGAAGCCAGTTCTACCTCTACCACTTCCAGTAATTCCACCATTCATTCCTCCTGTGATTCGTCCAGTCACTCCTCCACAAATCCATGCACCTCTGCCAGTCACTCCTCCTACTGCCGGAGCGCCTCTTGAGCCCCCTCACGTTCCTACATCAGGAAAACGTAAATCCAACTTTTGTTCAACTTAAATAACTTAAACATGAAAAAAAGTTCACAATAAGGAAAAATTTACTCACAGGTTTTAAAACAGACTTTTTTTCTCCTTTTAAAACTTATTCTGACTTTGAGGTTAAGGTGTAGATGTTCAATTAAGTAATTTCATTGTTAAAAAGAAAGAATAAGTCATACTCAAGTCACAAAAGCATACAATTAAGGCAGATAAAGGAAAATAAGACAAGCCAAAGTCATAAAGTCAATTATAAGAGGCTTAAGAGTGAATAAGTCATAGAGAAAGTCATTATATTAGCATAACAAATACAATACATTGTATATAATCTACACAAAAGGATGAGATTGGATGATGAGGGAGTGATGATGAGAAAAGAAATATCCTACAAGTCACAAATGAGTATGAGAACATACAGAGATAGAGAGCACTCACTAGTGACCAAAGAATCCCCAAAATCCTTCCAAATATCCCCTCAAATATCCCCCCAAGTATCCCCTCAAATACCCCTCCAAAAATCCCCCAAAAAAGCGTCCAAAATAGGCAAAAAAGCGTCCTAAACCAGCTTAGAATCAGCTGGGGGAGAGGTAGGAAGGTGAAGAAGATGTTACTTACCATATTACAGGCCTGGAGGGCAAGAAAGGGGAAGGGGGAGGATGGGGAGGGGAAGAATGATGGTGGTGATGAAGAAGAATCAACGTTGTGCTCGAAACAGAAGTTCAACATGTCACATGACATCATGTGACTGCTGGCTTGAATATAAGCCTAGGAGAGCAATGAGGAGGGAAGGGGAGGGAAGGGGAGGGAGGGGAGGGAAGGAATGATGGTGGTGATGAAGAAGAATCAACGTTGTGCTCGAAACAGAAGTTCAACATGTCACATGACATCATGTGACTGCTGGCTTGAATATAAGCCTAGGAGAGCAATGAGGAGGGAAGGGGAGGGAAGGGGAGGGAGGGGAGGGAAGGAATGATGGTGGTGATGAAGAAGAATCAACGTTGTGCTCGAAACAGAAGTTCAACATGTCACATGACATCATGTGACTGCTGGACTTGGGATTTTCGAGTCAAAGTTCCTCAAAACAATGGTAGGAAATATTTTCGGGTCATTTCTGCATGGATTTTGATGATCTAAAAGTGTATTCCTATAGTTTCGAGGTCGAGGAGTTCGAATATCTAATTGGATTCTTTATTGGATGAAGGCCTATCGAGATATAGCACATTTAACATATGATAAACACAAGATTGCGCTGTAGCTCCTCGGATATTGATTGGATAATAAATCTAAAACCAGATTCGGATTCCCGGACCTTGAATACATATACTTACACTCTTAAAGCATAAAAACCGGTACAGGAACCACTATAAAACATGACATTCTTGTCATGTTTTTCTATATCTCTAAAACTGGTATGTTTTTCGATCAAAACACACATATAAACTTATGTTCTTTTAATATTTTATGATTTGTCGTGATGTTTCCAGAATTTTCTGGCTAGTAGAGCAGGCTCTACGACAAGTCTATCTGCAGTTGACAATGACTCCCCATGATGGAATCTTGATATCTCCATAACGAGTATGTTTCTGACAAAAGCTTACATATAAACTTATGTTTTTTTAATATTCTAAGATTTGTTGTGATTTTTCCGGAATTTTATGAGCAGTAGAACAGAACTTACAATGACTTGATGAAAAGGACATAATATTTCCCAAGACTTTTTTGCTTTGTGTGTTATTATTGCGACTTATCACCTTTTCTTTAACTTACCTGTCAACTCTGCCTTCAAGTGCTCCCAAAATAAGTTCAAACTAAGGTATGACATGAATAAGACTAAAAAAGTCCATATAAGATTTGGACATTTTGCTGATGTAGACGTACTGGGCGAGTTCGGAAGCCTCCTGGTCAATGGTGGAAGCTCAAACAACCTGACTTAGCTGGTAATGACTCTGACTCAGATGATGAAGCTGCTCTGCTGGCTGACTCTGAGTACTGTGAAGTCGAGTTTGCTGGAGCCGTTTCGGGTGCTGATCCCCGGAGTTATAGACTAGCTATGAAGTCTCCTGACTCTGACTGCTGGACTGAGGCTTGTAACACTGAGATATTCAATCTCGAGGCTAATGGAACTTGGGAGTTAATGGAACTGCCTCCAGGCAAGAAGGTAGTCAACTCTGGCTGGGTCTTTAAAGTCAAACGACTTGCCGACGGCTCTATTGAGCGCTACCGGGCTCGTCTCGTTGCTAAGGGCTATTCCCAACGTCCTGGATTCGACTTCACTGAGGTCTTTGCCCCTACATTCCGTCCTGCGTCACTACGCCTCATTATTGCTCTTGCAGCTAGAGAAGGCTACAAAATGCTTTCAGTCGACATCTCTTCTGCCTTCACCTATGGAGAACTCGAAGAAGAGATCTATATGCGCCAACCCGAGGGCTATCACATTGGTAGTCCTAACATGGTCTTTCAGCTCCGTAAATCGCTCTATGGCCTCAAGCAGGCTGCCAGACAGTGGAATAAGAAACTCCGGGGTGTCCTTGAAGGCATTGGCTACTCTAGGCTTTGCTCTGACAGCTCCATCTACATCTATTCCAAAGGTGACATCAAGGTCATTGTTCCTATCTTCATTGACGACATTACTCTTGTCTCGAAAAGCGATGCAGCTATGACTTCGGCAGTCACTGAGCTCTCGAAACACTTCAAACTCCTGTTAGAACCTTGCCAGACTGTCACGGCGTCACACTGTCACATCTGTCACATATTTTATTACATAATAATTTCCCTCTGCTGCTACAGTTCGACAGAGGCTAAACTATCGGCATACTGCTAAAATGGCACAAATTACAGATCTACCAATTGAGCTTATCGATCTTATCTTTTCTTTTCTACCTCCAAACCATGCGGAGCAAGTACAATGGCGGAGGAGGGCAGCGGCTATATGAAGAGAGGCAAGGCCGGTAAGTTGGGACCTATCGGGCCATCAGTGTAGGGAATGTGGGAGAATGACGTTAGCAATGTGGGACACGGAGGAGGATAAAGCGTGGGTAATACAGAGGTGGTCAGCGTGGGGGGCTCGGTATTGGGAACTATCCGGGTTCTTCATACTATGTCCGTGTGATGCGTTGTTGGGTAACTACTTCAGACATCAATGGTTTGTGTAAGTAGATTACCGGTTTAGGAGTTGTTTGTACTTGTGGACACTTTTATGGTTTGTTTGGTGTTGTTGACGTTTTTATGATCAATTTACTTTTGTTTACTTACTTCTTACTCCACTCTTCTTTTCTCATGTCAAATGTATAATTAGGTTACTTTCTCATACATACTTCTTTTTCCATGTCAGTATATAAATAGTTACCTAGGGTAGTTGGTCTGTGCGCTGTAGTCTAGGTATATAAAGTAGGTAGAAACTTGTAGAAGACTCCGTCGAGTTCTCTTAGGTTCACGCCTAATACAACTTCTGTCACTTTACTCTTAGTTCTTAAGTTTAGGTGTGACCTGTGACATCACAGTCACAGTCGCCCTAACAACTCCGTGATCTCGGCTCTACCACTCTTCTGCTAGGCATTCAGGTGAAGCAGGATCGCTCTCATCACACTATCTCCCTCTCGCAGGAGCACTACATCAAGGAGCTCCTTGAACGCTTCAACATGGATGATGCTAATCCCCTATCCACTCCCCTCGCTCCGGGATCTGAGCTCTCTGACATTATTCCTTTACTCGAGGATCAGGCTGAGATGAAGTCAGTTCCCTATCTCAATGCTGTAGGTGCTCTTCAGTATCTGGCCACTATGACTCGTCCCGACATTGCCTATGCTGTTTCCTATCTCGGGAGGTTCAACTCGAACCCAGCTCCTGTTAGCAGTGGTAAATCCTCGGATCTATTTGGACTATTAATAGTTGTTCTATCACTTTCCATATGACGTCATCAACGATGTCATTTCGTCGTCATGCATTACATCATACGTATGTCATAGCCATTACTTCTTTGATTTCAAATCGTTTTGTAGTAGTATAAGTATCTTGACTCGACAAGTAGTTCCTTGTCGAGTTAGACCTCAATACTAGTGGTTTAACAACATCTACTGGAACCGTTAGCTTCCACTGACTGAGTTCGACATCTATCAACTCTCACTCTTATTCTAACAGCTCCGGCTCACTGGCTTGCAGTCAAACATCTATTCTGGTATCTCATTGACACTATGCACTACAAGCTAGTCTATTGAGCTAGTGACTCGGAGGAACTATTCACTACCTACTCGGACGCCTCTCACGGAGCCTGCAAGGCTACAGGTCGAGCTACGGGTGGTTATGTGACTCTAGTCCCGGGTGCTGCTGTGGGCTGGTCTTCTAAGCGCCAGCCATTTGTGACTCTCTCCAGCACCTGTTAGAGTGAGCAAGCAGTCTACAAGTATTATTGGTGGACTTAGATATATGCGGATGAGTTTAGTCACATGATAGCTTAGTCATGTATGGTTGAACTTCCCTGTGGACGCTTCAGAGGCCTTAGCTTCTTACAGTCTGTCCACAGGTGAGTACAAGTTATTAGAACTCAATATAGCTTCTTACAGTCTGTCCACAGTTGTCACTAGGATTGCTCAGTCAATTCCTCTCCGTTCACCTCGTTTCTAGGACCGTTAGACTTGCCACTGCGTCGCGTACATTCTACGTGCAACAGGTTATGGGCCCCGGCTTCTAACGCTTAAAAAACGACTTTTACTTCAACAACCACACCTCTTCCCCAATCATCTTTCCTGCCCTTCAACTTCTTTCACCTCCCCTGCACTCATTTCGACTGCAATGGCCTCCGGATCACCCACCTTCGCGAAACTCAACGAGGAGAACTACTCCACATGGTCTGGAGAGATGGAGGCGTGGCTGAGAGCCTCTGGGCTCTGGAGACTTGTCTCAGGCAGGCAGAAGGCTCCCTCCACCTCTAGCCCTGTTACCCAGGCCGAAGTGGACGCTCTGGACACGTTTGAGGCTCGCTTGGACAAGGCTGCAGGCTGGCTATACCTTATGGTTGAGCAGGAGCAAAGGATTCACTTCTCTGGCATCCAGGACAGCCCAGTGAAGATGTGGGAGGCTCTAGAGGCTGTACATCGTCAGAAAAGGGCTGGAATGCGCTTTAATGCCTATGATGAGCTCTTCTCTATCAGGAAACTCGACCAGGAGTCCCTCCAATCACTTATCAACAGAGTAGAGAGCTCTAAATGAAAAATCAAGGAACTCCGCCCCTCCTCCTTCACTCTAGAGATGCTACAGTGGGCAACAAAACCCTTCCAATGTTTTGTACCTTTTAAATGAATGCATCATATCAATTCAAATAAAATTTCGAAAATCACAGTAATAATGTGAAAGGTAGAACAACATCTTATTTAAATATGATTAAGGTTTGGTGGCTGTACACCCATTTTTAGTGTACTTTGTTTCCATTTCAAAACGACATATCATTGGAAGGGTTTTGTTGCCACCTAATCCAAACACCAAAACAGCTATATACCAGTAGTTTCTTCAATATAACTTGTTCTCAAACAATGGTTACATTCTCTTAAGCATTGATTCTAACTAATATTAGCTGGTATATCATGCCAAACCACCTGTGTACCCTTCTAGTTCTATTCTTTCACTGGATTGGCAATTCTACTATTCTAGCTAATTCTTGACATAACTCTGGAAACACTTGATAAGATTTGTATCAGAATAGTAATTAGCTACATTAAAACCTTTCTAACATGTTTTTGAACCACTCTTAGACCTTGTTAGTTATGTACTTAGACTATTCTCCCCCTTAAACAGTATATCATTATTTTTCTACTCATAAAACTCTATGTTAATGTGTGATATATCATTCAAAATGCATGTAGAAAGGTCTATATCTATTAGACCTTTGATACTTATAGCAAATGTATTCTTGTACTAGCCTATACCACCCCAGGCAACTTCGTTTCCTCCTTTGCACTTATATGATTTTTATACCCCTACTAGGTTTAGCTTTACAAACAACCAAAGGTATTTTTAATGGTATAATAAATTTGAATTAATAGGTTTGAGTCAGATGACAATAGATTTGTACTAGGAAACAGAGGTAAATGGCTAAATTTGAGAAGGAGTACAAAGTCAAGAGAGTGCAAGGAAGGAAACGAAGTTGCCTGGGGTGGTATAGGCTAGTACAAGAATACATTTGCTATAAGTATCAAAGGTCTAATAGATATAGACCTTTCTACATGCATTTTGAATGATATATCACACATTAACATAGAGTTTTATGAGTAGAAAAATAATGATATACTGTTTAAGGGGGAGAATAGTCTAAGTACATAACTAACAAGGTCTAAGAGTGGTTCAAAAACATGTTAGAAAGGTTTTAATGTAGCTAATTACTATTCTGATACAAATCTTATCAAGTGTTTCCAGAGTTATGTCAAGAATTAGCTAGAATAGTAGAATTGCCAATCCAGTGAAAGAATAGAACTAGAAGGGTACACAGGTGGTTTGGCATGATATACCAGCTAATATTAGTTAGAATCAATGCTTAAGAGAATGTAACCATTGTTTGAGAACAAGTTATATTGAAGAAACTACTGGTATATAGCTGTTTTGGTGTTTGGATTAGGTGGCAACAAAACCCTTCCAATGATATGTCGTTTTGAAATGGAAACAAAGTACACTAAAAATGGGTGTACAGCCACCAAACCTTAATCATATTTAAATAAGATGTTGTTCTACCTTTCACATTATTACTGTGATTTTCGAAATTTTATTTGAATTGATATGATGCATTCATTTAAAAGGTACAAAACATTGGAAGGGTTTTGTTGCCCACTGTAGATGATGAGCTAGCCTCTATGGCTCTCATTAGAGCTCTCCCTGACGAGTTTTCCGCCTTCACCTCCTCCCTATTGCTTATGGACAAGCTAGACAAGTCCACCATTTATCAGGCCTTTGTTACTGAGGATTTGCAACGCAAAAAACGCGCTCAGGATGCCTCTACCTCCTCCCATGCACTAGCTGCTTGCTCTGGCTCTCAAAACACGCCGAAAACCTGCGATTTCTGCGGGAGTGAGGGCCACAAGTTTGCTGAATGCAAAACCTTCGAGAGAGCGAAGTCCCGGGCTCAGGAGGACACACAAAAGCCTAGAACTCCGTACAAGAGGGCTAACAAGGCTCAGGAAGAGTCTGGGAGCTCTAGCTCGACTCAGGCTCCCGAAAAAGCGCAACGGGTGTCCGAGTTTGCTGGCAATGCAAGTACCCCTCATCCCTCACCTTCTCCCTCGCCTTCTACACCTCTCCAGCTCGATGCTGACTTCCACTGGCTTGCAGATACAGGGGCCACTTCTCATATGACCCCTCACCGGCACTGGTTCAAGTCATATACCAGTCACAAAATCCCTATCCGACTAGCCGACAACTTTATTGTCTATTCCTCGGGGGTGGGATCTGTAGTCTTTGAGCCAGTTGTGAATGGAAAGTGTTAGGTGATGACAGGACAAGTCACCTGACAGTTCGGAGCTCTGTGCTCTCACATAATCTGTACTGTGCCTCAGCCCCTGCAGCAGGCCCTCAGTCGTGGGTTCCACCTCTAGGCCTAAGATGTATACATATAACATCTTAGCTACTATATACCAAGATCATATAGCTCAGTGGTTAGAGCTTCCTAGTGCAATTGGGATGGTCCCAGGTTCAAACCCTGGTGTGGTCACTTTTCTATCTTGACAGAAAGGTGGTCAGAGCAGTCGAGTTGACTAGAGTTCTGCATGTCCCGGCTCTCTGGAGCAATCTACTATCATGTTTATACCTTGCCCGTAACAAGGGCTTCAATATCACAATCTCCTCTCACTCCATTGACTTCAAACATAAGGGCACATCGCTTTTCACGGCCACTATCCATTCCAACAACTCTGCTGAGCTCAACGGCTCAACTGTGAGTTCTGAGACTGCTTTCTCTGTCTCTACCCTCCCGGTTGACCTCTCGCTGTGGCATCGTCGCTTCATTCATCACAACTATGCTGATGTGAAGTCTATGATCAGTAAGGACCTTGTTTCCGGGCTCAAACTCGAGTCTAACTCGTTCCCTGACTCTATCTGTGAGCCGTGTCTAGCTGGCAAGATGCACTCCCTTCCTTTTCCCTCCTCTTTGAATCACAATCGCTCTCCTCTCGCGCTGGTGCATTCAGATCTTCACGGACCGCTCCCGGTCGCTTCACACTCAGGCTACAAGTACTGGATCACCTTTATTGATGACGCGATGCGTTTCTGGGCAGTCTATGTGCTCAAAGCTAAGTCAGAGGCATTTGAAGCCTTCAAAGTCTACAAATCCTGGGCTGAGACTCAACTCGGAGTCAAACTGCGAGCACTACAGGATGACAAGGGAGGTGAATACATGTCTAAGGCCTTCATAAGCTTTACTGAGCTTGCTGGCATCGAGAGACGTCACTCGACTCGGAACCGGCCTCAGCAGAATGGTCTTGCTGAACGGGCTAATAGGACTATGGGAGAGAGAATCACTGCTATGCTCTCGGAATCTCGGCTACCTCCTTCTTTCTGGGGTGAATGTATCTCGTCTATGGTTCATGTCTGGAATATGCTTCCTACTGCTTCGCTTTCGGGCACTACACCCTTCCAAGCTTTCTATAAGCGAAAACCTGATGTCTCACATATCCGGGTATGGGGGTGCACTTCCTATGTCCATGTACAACGAGATAATCGCAATTCCCTCCAGCCTCACTACGAGAAGTGTGTCTTTATTGGCTATCCGGCTGGCTACAAAGGCTGGAAGTTCTACAACCCAGTCACTAAGCAAACCGTGATCTCTGAGAGAGCTGACTTTGACGAGAGATACTTTCCGGGCACTTCTAAAGCCCAACTCGAGGCTGTCCCGTCATTTGCGTGCACACCAGAGTCACTACCACTTCCTAATGATACATCCTCATACTCAGGACTGCCACCTCTACAGGATGAAGGGGGTGATAATCACTTCCCTCCTGCTTGTCCTAAGACTCCCACTTTTTTTTTTTTTTTTTGTAATCATCATAGTTTATTTCAAAACTACTTAAAGGGTGCCATGACGCGTTCCCCGTACTTTTCATCACCTGTACTTAACTACACTACGCGAAAGTATCCAGCTGACAAGGTCGAAGCTAAAAGAGAAAAAGAAAAAGAAAGAAGAGACTGTTCAAATCTGGATACAAGTACACTTAAGTAAACAAAGAAACAGAACTGTTCATACACAAGATAAAAGAAAATCATCCTTCTTCTACCTCTTTTCAACACCGCCTGCGACACAGGCTTGATCTCTCTCATCGCCGCATAGAAGATATCTCCCCATCCGTCATCTATCTCCCACACGTTCCAATGCCTTACAAACTCGATCGACTCGTGCAAGAAGATCGGTCCGGTGAGTGGAGGAAGCCTCTTCTTCTTCCTCCTTTTGTTCTCTTCATCTCTCGCCAACTCTAACTCTCTCCTATACGCCGGCCAGCTTTCGTCTGCAAGTCGCGGCAGTTCCAGTGGTTCGAAACTGAACGCTTGGGTATTGTCTTGGAGGAACAGAATAAGTCCACGTATAGTAGTGATACCATCCAAGTTATAATGATTGATCCGCCTCACGAACAGAGGACAGACCATTAGTAAGTGTTGTTGCGTCTCTGGTGACTTGAGATCGCATTGACACGATTTGTAAGGCTCCTTTGGGAAGAACCTCACTCTGTATTCCCCTATCGGTGCATGGTTGCACATAACTCGCATAAGACGAGCGAAAAGTGGCGAATTGTTGGCAGCCTTGACTCCTTGATAATTTTGGAACCATGGACCGCCTTGAAGGTGACTTGGAAGTACTTCGTTGCCTTCCTTGTCAGTAATGTCATACCAGCTATTACCTTTGAAGCAAGACTGGATATGATATGAAGAACCTTGTATTTGCGAGCGGACCGAAGGTCCTGAGCGCGTTCCTATACCATCCGAAGACGGCATGTGTGGTGGCGGCTCGCTCGGCGTGCAGACTCCTTGGAAACCGATTTGCCATAAGTAAATGGCGTCTTGCGTAGTTTTCTGTCTCGTGTAATGATACGAAGCAGATTGAGGGAATGAGAGAGAGCGCTCTGTAAACGTCCTTGCGGTCTCCGCTGAATGATATGCTCTTTGAGCCAATGGCTGTAACATTCCCGAGTCCTCTGTATAGGTACCCGGAGCCGTGGCCCACGATTTGTTAAAGCCTCGCACTTCAATATCGACCTCTGGGAAGTCTGTGGCGTTCGCATCGAAGGCTAAGGATACAGCAATGGAAAGCTGTGATCTGAGCGGTTTGGAATTAGTTGACATCAGATTCTTGACAATCAACTGGGACGTAGTGTAAAGAACGACCTTGGAAATAGGCCATCCCTTTTGAAGCTTCTTGTGCACTTTGATTAATGCCAGAAATATTGACCATCCGACAATAGTTTCATCGTTGACGTGCCTTCCGGCGGCCCTCGTTTTGGATGTGATGGCTTGTCCTTTGAAGACTGTGACAAGCGCAATATGCGAGTGAGTTCGATGTGGCACAGGCACGCTAGGATCGAACTTGTGTTTGACGCCTGCTGTGAACAAATGCAGAGCGTTCGGTTCCGTTACGGGAGCAAGGTTCAATTTGCTGTGGTATTCGTCTCTGTCTTCGCGATTCTTTGGCATGAGAACGAATTTGACTTTGTCTGGATGTCGGTCCACAAGCCGATGTCCAGGTTTGATGTGTTCAGAGAGGGGGTCGAATATCTCTGAGGAAGGGTTGTCGATCACCGAGTCTAATGGGGACTTGATGACTTTGCGGATCGTCTTGGATTTGCGTTCCAAGGCGTTGGGATGTAAGGTAGATCCTTTGGCTTTTCGCCGTTCTAACAGTGAAAGAACGGGATGGTGCGGGTGAAGCGTGTTGATGCGGATGACCGATCTCTCAAACAGCTTCTTGAGTTGGAGATGGAGAGGCATGAGACCAGCCACGGCTGACATGGCTCCCATAGGAGAGGTTCGAAATGCGCCTGTAATCCAGCGCGCTCCTTGGTTATGTGTGAGACGGAGCATCTTTATGTTGGTTTTGAACGCTCTCGTTCCCGGTTTATACCAACATCGTAATCCGAAAGTTGCTATCGGTTGAATGCATGATATGTAAAGAAGGCACTTCTGTTTTGGCGTCAATCCTCGATTGGAGTTTCCAAGCGATTTCATACAACGAACTGCAGAGACCAACTTGGTGGAATAAAATTTTACATGATCGCGAAAGGTCAAATTGCGATCAAACATGATTCCGAGATATCTCCATACATCTTTGGGGACACATGGAGATTCTCGGGTGAAGGGGGCCACACCCAAATTGATGCTGGGGTTTGGTGAGTTTTTGTTACGGGCGGAGTCCGCAAAGTTGAATAATTCCGTCTTTGTGTGTTCCATAACCAGGCCAAAGTCTTCGAAAATGGAAGTCATTTGGGCATACGCCTCTTTTAGAGTATCATGTGTGTCCATTCTACAATCCCCCGTAACAACAAGAAGTCCATCGTCTACAAAAGAAAGAAAAGAAATTAAAGGAAAATGAATACAGTCCTCCTAGTCTTTGACCCATTTGTCCAGTAAATGAAAACATGGCGCTATATACAAAGCAGAGAGTATAGGCGACAGTGCGCTACCTTGACCAACTCCTACATTACTATCGAATAGAGGAGAAGTAATATTGTCTATGGAATATTGAGTCTTTCTTCCTACTAAATAATCAGAGAAAAAAGAGACTACACTAGCCGAAAATCCAAAATGTTTGAAAATTTTAGAAAGAACGTTATGATTTAAAGAAGGAAAGAATTGTGCTACATCGAAAGCCAAAACTGAAGTCACCTTTTTCTTCGCCCAAGCCGTACGAACATGATGTGTTAGTGCGACTGCTGCATCCTCAACCGATCTTTGAAGTATACCCCCCGTTTGACAAGGATGAATGACACCGGCTTCAATACTCTCGAACTGAAGCCTCCGCGCAATCATTTTTTCAATGAGTTTCCCCATTGTATTGAGTAAGACAATAGGCCTGAACGATTTGGCCTTGTCGTATGACGGTTTGCCCGGTTTCGGAATAATCACCGAGATGGACTGTTTGAAGTGTTGAGGCCAATACCCAGTATCAAAACAGGCATTAGCTATCTTTGTGACGAATTGGCAGACTGTGTCATCTGTCGCAAATCGCTTCCACAATCTCCAAGAGACGTGGTCTGGCCCAGGTGCTGTGTTTTTGGCACAATTTTTGAGCGCGTCATGAAATTCTTGAACTGAGAACTTCACCCATTCCCTCTCTTCAAATTCTTCTAGCTCTCTGTACATGCTGCTCATATCCACCTCTCTATTATCTGCCGCATTGTACGTATTGTGAAGGGTTTCAAACAACTTCTCCTCGTTGTTGCACGAATTTCCCTCACTATCTAAAATCGCCTCCACCGCCGGCAGCTTCCTTTCTCTGGTCCACGGCATCAAGTCCCATGGTCTCTTCCTATCACTTGCCATACTATGAATCTGTTTATCAAAGTATTGACGCCTCGCTACTCGCAAAGTCTTCCTCATCTTATTACGCATTTCCTTGTTCCTAGGTCCTCCATTCTCTCCCATCTCTTGATAAACCTTCTTGCATTCCTCATTCCACCACTTCTTCCCGTGACGGCTTGGTTTTCTTTCCTCCGAGTACTCCTCCCACGCTCTTTCAAACGCACTAGACACTCTTCCCATTGTCGCTTCCAAATCCTCCACTGTTTCAGAAACGTTCTCAATCATTCTGCCTAAGTCTCCGCATATCTGTGTCACGTAGTTGTCCTCCTCCTCAGACCACGCCTCTATCTTCCTTTTACACCTCATCTCCGGCTCGCTCCCTGAGATCGGCACCTCTATTTGAAGAGGTCGGTGATCCGACCCCCACCTCTCTCTGTCATCCACTTTGATTTTATAATGGAATCCTTCTACGTTGATCAGGGCCGCGGATGCTGCGACAAGATCTATGATGGACGCTCGCGAATTTTCGTCGTCTGGTATCCTTGTTGGTGTTCCTCTGTTAACAGGGTGCACATATTGAATTTCCAAGTCTGTGAACAATTCCTGGAGCCTCATGAAGGGAGAAGAGGGTCTGATTTGATTAACCGCTCCTTCATCCCATGTCCGATCTTGGATGTTAAAATCTCCTGCGCACAATGATATCCGTGGTAGAGATTCCATGATCCGTCTGAGTTCATGCACCGCCGCATGTGTTTCCCCATCATTGTAGACATTGAGGATATTGAATTCGTGAGGAATGCCCCTACGAGGTTGAGGGATGTGCAAAGTAACTAAAGATGCGTCATGATGCTTGATGATGTCTGACCGGAGTTGTGGTTTTAAAACATCCAGCCGTCTGTTGATGTACGTGAGCACCCGCCTGGCTGCTCTATCTTCATCTCTGTTATCGAACGCTTCCGTAAACGGACGCCACGAGTTGTGTAAAGGAGGGCCACACACCACGTCGCCCTCCTTATTCTTGGTAGATGGTTGCCTCCTCACACCCTTCCACCCCGGTTCTTGGAACATGATGATGTCCACATATCCAGCACATTTATCCAATACGATAGAGGTGGTTTCCCAACTCTTCCGCACATTGAATGATAAAATAGTCAAATATTGTAACGACCGTGGTGCAGATGGTTTAGGTCTGCTGATAGTATTAGTGTCTTCTCCTGTTGTACAATTCATTCAGAAGAAGAGGGAATTTCGATAATTTGCTCATCATCAAGTTGACGAGCCTGATGAATGGTGCGGCGCCTGTTGTCGCGCTTCTCCCGTTCAATAGCCATATCCATCGCACGCCTTTGATCATGCCACGAAATGTTGTTTTGGTGCCGTTTGTACGTGCACTTGGTAGAGTCTGCTGTGTGATTGCCTTTGCAGTTAACACACTTGATTTCATGTTCGCAGATTCCTTTCCAATCCTCCTTCTTTCTAGCCGCTCCGCAACATGTAGCGAAGAGGGTGTGGTTTTTGGTCATATGGGGTTGACCGCATCAGGCGCACAGCTGATGGCTGAGGCGACACCGGGATGTACCGTGGTTCCATTTCCAGCATTTCTGGCACTGCGGGACGAATTCTCTCTGTCTAGTGTATTCTACTTTGATAAGTTTTCCTTGAATATGATATACTTTATTGACTAAGTCCTTCGTACGCGACCCAGTCTTCGAATCCCAAACATCTACGAATGCTACTGCCATGTCCCTTGATCCTCGAGATCGGACAACAGCAGGTTTCCTAACACATTCTAATCCACGGAATTGATCAACCGATCCCATGGCTTCAATCACTTGATCACCCGTAAGGATATCTTCCGGGCGTTTGTTATACTGACTAGTGAAATAATCGAACCCTTTCAGAATTAAGTGGGCTACAGACTGTGGTGCATTGGGCAGATCATTGTCCCCTTCAGGGAGCTCTGCTTCCAACGCTTTATATAACGACTCTCTTATCAACATGAACCCTTGTTTGTTAGGCACTAAGTTAAGATAAAAGTGGACAACATTTTTGAATAGGCGACCATTCTGGACCCTCATCTGCGATTTATGGAAAACTAGATGCCTGTTCATGGCATCAACTACTTTCCCCATGTCTCCAAAGCGTTCCGGTTGAACAATATGGGAGAAAGCGAACTGAGCGGACTTCCGATTGAGTCCACCCGTAATTCCTTGGGCCGCTTTTTGGGCCGCGAGCGCCTTCTTCGACTTTGGCACTATGACTTCGTTTGAGCTCGGTGGTGTATTGACCACCGGTGCTACCGCTTGCAAAGCATCCTCTATCTTCATTCCAGGATACTTTTTCATCAATGCATCCGCCCATCGTATAGTCTCCTCCATGACGATGGGAGCAGGGACGGTTTGCACCGCAGACTGTTTAGCCGCCTGGGCATAGGATTTGGGGACAACACGTGCAGCGAACGCACGCGCATTATTCTTCATCTCTGCGCTCCTAGATTGAGAGTTCGGCTTGGAGTGCATGGGGACGGGGGGAGGACCGGGACGAGTTCCGTGTTCTGCTGTGGTAGATGCCCCTGACTTACCCGGGGCACCTTTACCACTCTTGGGCGGGTTCAACGGGGCGTTACTCCCGCTAGCGTCTCTATTCCTGCCGGCAGCAGGGACTGCACTGGTGGACGGGGCGTTACTCCCGCTAGCTGTTAGAGTGAGCAAGCAGTCTACACTTGGTTGTTGATGGACTTAGATATATGCGGACGAGTTTAGTCACATGATAGCTTAGTCATGTATGGTTGAACTCCCCTGTGGACGCTTCAGAGGCCTTAGCTTCTTACAGTGTATCCACAGGTGAGTACAAGTTATCAGAACACAATATAGCTTCTTACAGTGTATCCACAGTTTGTCCTTGGAATTGCTCAGTCAGTTCCTATCCGATTGACTCGCTTCTAGGCTCGTTAGGATCGCCACTGCAACCTCTATCGTTCTACCCTTAACAGGTTATGGGCCCCGGCTTCTAACAGCCTTCAAAACGCGTTTTTTACCACTTTCTACCATTTTCCCCTCTATATCTCAACTTCTATCCCTTCCCCTGCACTCAAATCGACGTCTATGGCCTCGCAATCGCGCACACACGCTCCCTACGCCTGGGACACCACTCCGACGCGTCTGAGAGCCTCTACATCGACCACAACTCCCTCTGACAGCCATACACCCTCTCCACACTCTCTGGGACCGATTTCCGGCCCTAAGAACGCGTCAATTGCTTGTTCCTTTTGTGGGAGGGTAGGGCACATGCCTAGGAGGTGCAGGAAGCGAAAGCACGCGAAAAAACGCGCTCAGGAGCGCTCCAGACTGTCTGGAACATCTAAAAGTAATGTCACAGGGCCACTTGGCCATCTGAGTGGGATAGGTGCAGCTCTGCCAGCTGTCAAGACACCACCCACTCCTCCTAGGGATGTTTCTACTGGTTCTGGCTCTCCTGGCTCTGATATTCCACTGAGAGCATCCGCTCTTGGTGCTTATTCCTCTCCCTCATCCTCTCCCTCATCATCTTCCTCACCATCCTCGCCACTACAGCTTGATGCTGACTTTTTCTGGCTGGCTGATACTGGTGCTACATCCCACATGACTCCTCACCGCCATTGGTTCAAATCCTACTCCCCTCATCGTATCCCTATCTGTCTTGCTGACAACTCTACTGTCTATTCAGCTGGTGTAGGGTCTGTTGTCTTTCAACCGGTGGTGAATGGAAAAGAGACTAGAGCGGTCGAGTTTACAAGAGTCCTTCATGTTCCTGACCTCAGGAGTAATCTCTTATCATGTCTCTACCTTGCCCGACACAAGGGCTTCAATATCACTATCTCCGCTCAATCTATTGACTTCCAATGCAAAGGGATTTCGCTTTTCACAGCCACTATCCATTCCAACAACTCTGCTGAGCTCGACGGCTCAACTCTCACTTCGGAGGCCGCTTTTTCTGTCTCCACTCTCCCAGTTGACATCTCGCTATGGCATCGTCGCTTTATTCATCACAACTACGCTGATGTGAAGTCTATGATCAGTAAGGACCTTGTTTCCGGGCTCAAACTCGAGTCTAACTCGTCCCCTGACTCTATCTGTGAGCCATGTCTAGCTGGCAAAATGCATTCCCTTCCTTTTCCCTCCTCTTTGAATCACAATCGCTCTCCTCTCGAGCTGGTGCATTCAGATCTTCACAGACCGCTCCCAGTCGCTTCACACTCAGGCTACAAGTACTGGATCACCTTCATTGATGACGCGACGCGTTTCCGGGCAGTCTATCTGCTCAAAGCTAAGTCGGAGGCATTTGAAGCCTTCAAAGTCTACAAATCCTGGGCTGAGACTCAACTCGGAGTCAAACTGCGAGCACTACAGGATGACAAGGGAGGTGAATACATGTCTAATGCTTTCAAAAGCTTTACTGAGCTTGCTGGCATCGAGAGACGTCACTCAACTCGGAACCGGCCTCAGCAGAATGGTCTTGCTGAACGGGCTAATAGGACTATGGGAGAGAGGATCACTGCTATGCTCTCGGAATCTCGGCTACCTCCTTCTTTCTGGGGTGAATGTATCTCGTCTATGGTCCATGTCTGGAATATGCTCCCTACTGCTTCGCTTTCGGGCACTACTCCCTTCCAAGCTTTCTATAAGCGAAAACCTGACGTCTCGCATCTCCAGATCTGGGGGTGCACTTCCTATGTCCATGTACAACGAGATAAGCGAAATTCTCTCCAACCTCACTATGAGAAGTGTGTATTTATTGGCTATCCGGCTGGCTACAAAGGCTGGAAATTCTACAATCCAGTCACAAAGCTGTTGAACGTAGAATGTATGCGACGCAGTGGCGAGTCTAACGGTCCTAGAAACGAGGCGAACGGACAGGAACTGATTGAGCAATCCTAGTGACAACTGTGGACAGACTGTAAGAAGCTAAGGCCTCTGAAGCGTCCACAGGGAAGTTCAACCATACATGACTAAGCTATCATGTGACTAAACTCGTCCGCATATCTCTAAGTCCACCAATAACACTTGTAGACTGCTTGCTCACTCTAACAAACACACCCCCTTGATCTAGCCAGTCTACTCAAGTCCTAATAGAGGAACAGCAAACTCAACTACCTTCTTTGCCACAGCCTTGGTTAAGATGTCCGCCACCTGCTCATGAGTCGAAACATACAAAGGATCAATGAGTCCTTCTTCAACAGCCTCCCGGAGCCAGTAGAAGCGCAGGTCTAGGTGTTTCATGCGTCCATGATGTTCTGGATTCTTGGCTACACTATCAACGAAGAGTGTCAAAGGAAGTGTCAGAGGGAAGCCAAACTCGGTCAGGATATTCCTAGTCCACTTGATCTCTTTGCCAGCCTCGACGGCAGCAACAAACTCAGCCTCGGTGCTCGAGAGAGTCACAAATGGCTGGCGCTTAGAAGACCAACCTACAGCAGCACCCGAGACAAGAGTCACATAACCACCTGTAGCTCGACCTGTAGCCTTGCAGGCTCCGTGAGAGGCGTCCGAGTAGGTAGTGAAGAGTTCCTCCGAGTCACTAGCTCGATAGACCAGTTTGTAGTGCATAGTCCCAATGAGATAGCGGAACAAGTGCTTGACTGCAAGCCAGTGAGCTGGAGCTGGGTTCGAGTTGAACCTCCCAAGATAGGAGACAGCATAGGCAATGTCGGGACGAGTCATAGTGGCGAGATACTGAAGAGCACCTACAGCATTGAGGTAGGGAACTGACCTCATCTCAGCCTGATCCTCGAGTGAAGGAATAATGTCAGAGAGCTCAGATCCCGGAGCGAGGGGAGTGGATAGAGGATTAGCATCATCCATGTTGAAGCGTTCTAGGAGCTCCTTGATGTAGTGCTCCTGTGAGAGGGAGATAGTGTGATGAGAGCGATCCTGCTTCACCCGAATGCCTAGTAGAAGTGTGGTAGAGCCGAGATCACGGAGCTTGAAGTGTTTCGAGAGCTCAGTGACTGCCGAAGTCATAGCTGCATCACTCTTCGAGACAAGAGTAATGTCGTCAATGAAGATGGGAACAATGACCTTGATGTCACCTTTGGAATAGATGTAGATGGAGCTGTCGGAGTGAAGCCTAGAGTAGCCAATGCCTTCAAGAACACTCCGGAGTTTCTTATTCCACTGCCTGGCAGCCTGCTTGAGGCCATAGAGCGATTTACGGAGCCGAAAGACCATGTTAGGACTACCAATGTGATAGCCCTCGGGTTGTCTCATATAAATCTCCTCTTCGAGTTCTCCATAGGTGAAGGCAGAAGAGATGTCGACTGAGCGCATTTTGTAGCCTTCTCTAGCTGCAAGAGCAAGAATGAGGCGTAGTGACGCAGGACGGAATGTAGGGGCAAAGACCTCGGTGAAGTCGAATCCAGGACGTTGGGAATAGCCCTTAGCAACGAGACGAGCCCGGTAGCGCTCAATAGAGCCGTCGGCAAGTCGTTTGACTTTAAAGACCCAGCCAGAGTTGACTACCTTCTTGCCTGGAGGCAGTTCCATTAACTCCCAAGTTCCATTAGCCTCGAGATTGAATATCTCAGTGTTACAAGCCTCAGTCCAGCAGTCAGAGTCAGGAGACTTCATAGCTAGTCTATAACTCCGGGGATCAGCACCCGAAACAGCTCCAGCAAACTCGACTTCACAGTACTCCGAGTCAGCCAGCAGAGCAGCTTCGTCGTCAGAGTCAGAGTCATTACCAGCTAAGTCTGGTTGTTTCAGCTTCCACCACTGACCAGGAGGCTTCCGAACTCGCCCAGTACGTCTAGGAACGTGAGGGGGCTCAAGAGGCGCTCTGGCAGTAGGAGGAGTCACTGGGAGTGGTGCATGGATTTGTGGAGGAGTGACTGGAGGAATCACGGGAGGAATCACAGGAGGAATCAATGGAAGAGGTGGTAGAGGTAGAACTGGCTTCTCTTCAGGAGGAACTGAAGCGGACAGAGTGGGAGTCTTAGGACGAGCAGGAGGGAAGTGATTATCACCCCCTTCATCCTGTAGAGGTGGCAGTCCCGAGTATGACGATGTATCATTAGGAATTTGTAGTGACTCTGGTAGGCAAGCAAATGACGGGACAGCCTCGAGTTGGGCTTTGGAAGTGCCCGGAAAGTATCTCTCGTCGAAATCAGCTCTCTCGGAGATCACGGTTCGCTTTGTGACTGGGTTGTAGAATTTCCAGCCTTTGTAGCCAGCCGGATAGCCTATAAAGACACACTTCTCGTAGTGAGGCTGGAGAGAATTGCGATTATCTCGTTGTACATGGACATAGGAAGTGCACCCCCAGACCCGGAGATGCGAGACGTCAGGTTTTCGCTTATAGAAAGCTTGGAAGGGAGTAGTGCCCGAAAGCGAAGCAGTAGGGAGCATATTCCAGACATGGACCATAGACGAGATACATTCACCCCAGAAAGAAGGAGGTAGCCGAGATTCCGAGAGCATAGCAGTGATCCTCTCTCCCATAGTCCTATTAGCCCGTTCAGCAAGACCATTCTGCTGAGGCCTATTTTGAGTTGAGTGACGTCTCTCGATGCCAGCAAGCTCAGTAAAGCTTATGAAAGCCTTAGACATATACTCGCCGCCCTTATCATCCTGTAGTGCTCGCAGTTTGACTCCGAGTTGAGTCTCAGCCCAGGATTTGTAGACTTTGAATGCTTCAAATGCCTCCGACTTAGCTTTAAGCAGATAGACAGCCCGGAAACACGTCGCGTTGTCAATGAAGGTGATCCAGTACTTGTAGCCTGAGTGTGAAGCGACTGGGAGCGGTCCGTGAAGATCTGAATGCACGAGAGGAGAGCGATTGTGATTCAAAGAGGAGAGAAAAGGGAGGGAATGCATTTTGCCAGCCAAGCACGGCTTACAGATAGAGTCAGGACATGAGTTAGACTCGAGTTTGAGGCGTCGGCCATTTGGCTGAGTGGGCATTTTGTCAGGATGTAGGCGTTTCCTGCCTGGCACTAGCGCTCGTTCACCAGTGGTCCTGCGTTCGAACCTGGGGGTGAGCAGGATTTATCCTCTACCTTAGGTAAGCAGTGAGCTAGGTTGTGATGACCAAGCAATAACACGGGTGACACCGAATGTTCCCACGGTTCCTTGATTAGGTAATCTGTGGTGAGCGTCATGTGGGCAAGGTGGAGAGACATGTCACGTGATTGTTCCCACGAGGCTGATCAGGACTAGCGCGGGGGTAATGCAGGTAGCTGCAAGCGCTTGTGTATACGGGCGTCTGTTACTTGTGGACATGGCTTCGTGCTGAGTCATCCCCCGGCCGTGTAGAGGAAAAGTATGCCGAGTTAACACTGTAATGGTGTGATGAGCGGTATGCGAATTCGCCCAGGAGTCCAGTAACATGGCGTGGAGCCGGTGCTTCGGCATTGGTGAACGTAGGGCATCTATAAGAGGTGGATCATCCTTGAAACAAGCCGACCGGGAAACCGGACAGGCCACCACCCACCATAGGGCCGTTCGCCGATGGTAGTTAGTAGGGATCACCTAAGCTCCGGATCCGGGCCACTGCATTAAGCAACCCGGGGATCAATCCGGTAACGGCCCCTGCAAGACGGAGAGCTCGGACAGTTACATCACGGTACCTCAGCCCGTTAGGGGCATATGAAACCGGCTGCCGAGTAACGGGAAGGGGTGGTCGGACTAAGGCGATGTTATAGTGCCGGCTGGCCTGGGCCGTAGCGGTCGGTGTGGAGAACACCTGGCCGGCTCGAGAGGACACTATCCTCCGTCGGTGGCCCTGGTACAGTTAAAATAGCCAGGTTGCTGCTTAAGTTGATTCCACGGCACGGTCCAAAAGGGCTGGCGGGGCAGAGTGGCCAATTAGCCATGCGTCGCAAGACACCCCCTTAGCCGGGTATGTTTTCTTTTTCTCTTGGTAACGCGTCATGGCAACCGTATTCTCAGCATGTTGTACATAGTGTTCGCATGTACTTATATCGCTGGAATAGAAGGCTCGAACAGCCACTTGATTACAAAAAAAAAAAAAAAAAAAAAACTCGAGTTTGAGGCCGGAAACTAGATCCTTACTGATCATAGACTTCACATCAGCATAATTGTGATGAATGAAGCGACGCATCCGCTCCTTGAACCACAACCACTACCTTCCTGTTTTGGAAGCCTTGGTGGAAGTACCTTGAGTAGCGAATATTATCATCCTGAATGCCTCCTAAGCCTAAGCGTCCCAAGGCTAAGTCTGATGTGGTGGTCCCCTCGTGGGCTGACCATGTCAATCTCGACGAGCTGAACGTGAATCAGCGTCAATTCCTCTTCGCCAACTCAGGATCAGCTCCGGCAATCCTGGCTACTCTTCAACACAAGGGGTCTATTACCTCTTGGAACCCTCCTCGTGGCGGTCCGCTGGACGTTCGTCCATTTGGCCCGGATTCTATCATCCCCGCGCCCAACACTGATTGGGATGCAGATGGGGGTGATCTCTTCGACCTCCCCGGAAGTAGTCTGGACTCTGCGTAGACCACCTCTACTCTTGGTAAACGGCCCCAGCCACCCTCTCCTGCCCCCTCCACCTCGCTTGCAGCTGGCACTCCGCCGGCTAAGGCAGGTGATGATCAAGACATGCGCTCACCTGAGTCACCCACTCCCGCAAGCGCCCCCTTTTGGGGCATTTACTTCAGGAATCTAGAGAACGCACTGGCCACTCTGGACCCCACACACCACCAGTCGGCGCGGTACCTCGGTACTATGCTCACTGGGTTGCCGAAGATAGTGCGCGATGAGCGCTATCTCTCCCTTCAGGTTGACGGCGGTTTCACTGTGGCCGACCTCATTGATGCCCTGCCGCACAGGTCTAGTGTGGTCCAGCCCCCCCATCCTCCTTGTGTTCAAGAGACCGGCCCTCGGCCTGCCTCCAAACCCCCTCCTAAGAAGGTAAAGTTCAACCCGCCTTCTCCCCCTGTCAAGAAGGCGAGTGCTCCAGCTTCGGCTGATAGTGCACCGCCTACTCTTTCTAAGCGACCGGCTCCATCTCAGGCCCCGGCCGTCTCTGTTCGCACCCCACTTGCCAAAGCTCCGGCCAGACGTAAGCAGGGTAAACATACCGTCCATGGCCCGTCGCGCCGTGGCATTATCATCTCTCCCCCGAAGAATGTTCGACTCGGGGCTCATAAATTCAAGGTTGAATTCATCAATAAACTCAACAACCTCCTTCTCACCGATCTGAAGGTCGACGACCTGCTTATCGAACATGCTGCTGAACACGGGAAATCCACCTTCCTCGCTACCACCCGTGTCCCCACTTCCGCTGAGTGTGCGTTCGTGCTCAAACACGTGCGTGCACACTTTCACGTTGAAGGGAAAGAAGACTCCGGTCCGATTACCCTATCCACCCCCACATCCACCTCTTATCTCAAGATCGTGGATGTTCCTATCACCGATCCCAAGTCTAAGGATTGGCTCCTACCCACGAAGGCTGCTCTCTTTGAAGTGTTACTCGCATCTCCTGTCGGATCCTCGCTCTCCGACGTCATCACACATGTTCGCCTCATGCGAACCTCCCCTCACTCAGATTCATGCATAGCGTGGATCGACATCTCTGACACTGTCTCGGGAACTTCTGCGAAGAAGTTCATCGGGAAATTTATCTCTGTGGCACGCAAGAACTGCAAGATCCTCGGCGCTCGCCCCCACTCCGGCTCTGTCCTGTGCATATGGTGTTACAGGTGGGGCCATCACTCATCTCAGTGCCGCCGTCTCGGTGTGCGTTGCCCTCTATGCGGAGGTCCTCACCGCAAGGATTCTCACTCTCTTATGGTGCCCGACGACAAGGTTGCACACCGACATTGCGTGAATTGTACTGCTTCCAAGTGGGAAAAGCGCAACCACTCCGCTGCAGATAAGGCTTGTCCTTTCTGGAAGCATTGGTTTGATCGGGGATGGCTTCGCAAGCAATTCCCAGCAAAGTGACAGCGTGTGTATTAACGTGCGTTATTGTTAGCAGGTGTTTCATTCTATTTTTACACTCTCTCTTCTTTCTACGGCAGGTCGTTACCTCGGCCTTTCTTACGGACCGTTATGTAGTCCTTCTTCTTTGATATTTTCTTTTCAAGACTCTCTGTTAAACCCTGTTGCCAGCGTTTGACCTTGTCACGCGTCAGGGGGGGGGGTCACCCTTGTAGTCGTAGCGGGCAGGTGTACGTAAAGCCGGGGGAACGCGTCATGGCACCCCACGTATGAGTAGTATTGAAATATATTACACTGATTACAAAAAAAAAAAAAAAAAAAAAAAAGATGAATGAAGCGACGATGCCATAGCGAGAGGTCAACCGGGAGGGTAGAGACAGAGAAAGCAGTCTCAGAAGTCACAGTTGAGCCGTCGAGCTCAGCAGAGTTGTTGGAATGAATAGTGGCTGTGAAAAGTGATGTGCCCTTATGTTTGAAATCAATGGAGTGAGAGGAGATGGTGATATTGAAGCCCTTGTTACGGGCAAGGTATAGACATGATAGTAGATTGCTCCGGAGAGCCGGGACATGCAGAACTCTAGTCAACTCGACTGCTCTGACCACCTTTCTGTCAAGATAGAAAAGTGACCACACCAGGGTTTGAACCTGGGACCATCCCAATTGCACTAGGAAGCTCTAACCACTGAGCTATATGATCTTGGTATATAGTAGCTAAGATGTTATATGTATACATCTTAGGCCTAGAGGTGGAACCCACGACTGAGGGCCTGCTGCAGGGGCTGAGGCACAGTACAGATTATGTGAGAGCACAGAGCTCTGAACTGTCAGGTGACTTGTCCTGTCATCACCTAACACTTTCCATTCACAACTGGCTCAAAGACTACAGATCCCACCCCCGAGGAATAGACAATAAAGTTGTCGGCTAGTTGGATAGGGATTTTGTGACTGGTATATGACTTGAACCAGTGCCGGTGAGGGGTCATATGAGAAGTGGCCCCTGTATCTGCAAGCCAGTGGAAGTCAGCATCGAGCTGGAGAGGTGTAGAGGGCGAGGGAGATGATGAGGGATAAGGAGTACTTGCATTGCCAGCAAACTCGGACACCCGTTGCGCTTTTTCGGGAGCCTGAGTCGAGCTAGAGCTGCCAGTGTTGAACGTAGAATGTACGCGACGCAGTGGCGAGTCTAACGGTCCTAGAAACGAGGCGAACGGACAGGAATTGACTGAGCAATCCTAGTTACAACTGTGGACAGACTGTAAGAAGCTATATTGTGTTCTAGTAACTTGTACTCACCTGTGGACAGACTGTAAGAAGCTAAGGCCTCTGAAGCGTCCACAGGGAAGTTCAACCATACATGACTAAGCTATCATGTGACTAAACTCATCCGCATATCTCTAAGTCCACCAGTAACACTTGTAGACTGCTTGCTCACTCTAACACACCCCCTTGATCCAGCCAGTCTACTTTTTTTTTTTTTTTTTTTTTTTGTAATCAATGTAATATATTTCAATACTACTCATACGTCGGGTGTCACGACACGTTCCCGCGGCTTTCTACTACTCGCCAGTTACAGAGGCCCCAAACAACAATATTCTATGCGAACGTATCCAGCGCGACGAGGTCAAGCGCTATCGAGAGAGAGAAAAAGAAAACAAAACACGAACACAAATCGAAACATTGATACATACGTAAGAGGCCCCGGGATAAAACCAAGCAGTCAGGCAATACATCCTACATAATACCGGAACACTAGGGCACTCGCAGTCCCTTTTGCGGAATCAAACATATCAAATATGAAAGTAAAAAATTGAGGCATACTTGACGTAACTTTAGATCCTCAGAGAAAAATTTCCTCACCACTACCGTTCACCCTCCTAAACCGCTACGCAACCTTCCCAGTTCTCCATCAGAATCCCCGCCCCAGCCCGGCGACGGTTCACTGTACACCAGAGGTCGAACGCGCGGGGAATTGGCGTTTAAGCCATGCACGATCGAACCTGTTTTTCCAGAACGGACAGACCTTCGAGTCCGTAGCGGAATGTGAGCGCTTGTCCGCAGGGCGCTTCGCCGCGGTACAGTTTGCGCATTGACGTACTGTACGTCGACGCGCTTAGCGTCGACGCACTTGAAGTGGTTGGCCTCGGTGTGAGGACCAGAGCAGAGGGAGCAGCGGGCGCACTTGGCGCGGCACTGGTCGGAATGATGGCCCCAGCGCTGACAACGAGCGCAATGAACGGAGCCGGAATGAGGGCGAGCGCCCTTGATCTGACAGTTCACTCCACCAACAGAGATGAACTTGGAAATGTAGAGACGGGCATTAGAGCCCGCCACCGTGTCGTGGATGTCGATCCATGCCCAGCACGAATCGGAGTGAGGGGAGGCGCGCATAAAGCGCGGCTTGTGTTTGATAAGTTTAGCCAGCGAAGCGCCGACCGGGGATTTATTGAGAGCGTTAGTGAACGCCTCATGTTGCTTGGACGCCCACTCCTTAGAGGACGCGGGCACGTGGGGGATGTCGACGATCTTCAAGTATGACGTCGACGTGATGGAGGAGTGGCCTATGGGAATGTTCGGACTTGGGAAGATCCGCCGAACGTGCTTGAGCACGAACGCGACTTCGGCGGGAGAGGGGACACGGGAGGCGGCAATACAGATGCCGTTGCCTTCAACCGAAGCATGTGTAAGTATGACGTCAGACTTGACGTCTTTCTTGAGAAGATGGTTGAGGTTATTAATAACCTCGGGAGTGAAGGAGGCCGCTGTAACCGGGGAGTCAGCAGGCGGTGTCAGGATGATAGCACGGCGCGAAGCGCCGTGTGCTGTGTGTTTGCCTTGGCGTCTCTTGCGAGGCGCTGAAGGAGCGCGGAACGAAACTGAAGGGGCGCTACATGGGGGAGGCGCGCGCTTTGAACTAGGGATGGGAAGGGGTTTGGTGGGCGCCTTCCCAGACGCTGACGGTGGAGCGGCCGGCTCATCCACTTCCATTAGTGGGGCCGTTGCCGATGGAATGACGTCAGAAGAAGGAGCCGGATCAACCCGGACCTTCTTCTTTGGTGGCTTGGACTTGGATGAGTCAGCGGGAGGCTGTGTGTCCCGCGGAATGACACGAGGAGCAGGTGCGTCAACTGCGGATGCAGGCGCAACAACTGCTGGGGAGATGATACGACGGAGAGTGGGGATTTTTTCCGTGAATACTGTATGAATACGACTAATGTCGTTGTCCATGATGGCGGGGAAGGCGTCTATAAGATGTTTCTTCCATTCAGAGGAAGCTAGAGCCTCAAAAATATCGATAGCGTTGATAATGAGCGTAACAACTGCTTCGACGGATTCGTTACTGTCCAATTGCTCCTCATCTTCAGGAGAAGCAGGACGGGGGGTTGTGGCATCTTCGTATTCGATAGCCATAGAAGAGTCATCGCTGTCGCATACCGAAACGGCAGCGACAGAGGGACCGGAAGAGGAAGACCCCGGCGAGATGGGGCGCTTCGAGGAGAGCACTGAAGCCGAAGGCGACGGTGCGCGAGGAGGGGATGGGGAACTAGTGGGTACTGGCGGTGGAGGCGTCGGCACACGAGGGGGAGGAGGAGGGACGCTGGGCGGAGTGTTGACAGCCGGGAGGGCTGCTCCTATCCCAGAAACTTGGCCAGATGGCCCTTTGACATTACCTTTGCTCGCAGCGCGAGCTTCGGCGTTGGCGATGGCGACCGCGGGGGCAATGCCCCGGTTGCGGACGGCGTCCATAATCGCTCTGTTCTCCTGCGAATCATATCCGAAGGTGGGGAGCGTGATTTGACCTCCATACTTGGGGTCGAGTAGCACCTCAATGTCAGAGACAGTGAGGCGGTCGGCGTTCGGGTTGGCGGGCGGTGACGGCGCCTGAAGCGGGGGATGGGACGGGTGTGGCGTAGGGGCCGGTGCGGACTGTTTCTTGCGCTGAGCGGGCATGATACACTGTATATTGCTACGACTAGACAACTAGCACTGAGACTTCCAAAAGAGGAAGGTAGTGGTAAGAGGTCAAGGAGCGTCGTCCAGCCAGTCTACTCAAGTCCCAGTAGTGGAACAGCAAACTCAACTACCTTCTTTGCCACAGCCTTGGTAAGGATGTCGGCCACTTGCTCATGAGTCGAAACATACAAAGGATCTATGAGTCCTTCTTCAACAGCCTCCCGGAGCCAGTAGAAGCGCAGGTCTAGGTGTTTCATGCGTCCGTGATGCTCTGGATTCTTGGCTACACTGATTCCTGACTTGTTATCAACGAAGAGTGTTGAAGGAAGTGTCAGAGGGATGCCAAACTCGGTCAGGATATTCCTAGTCCATTTGATCTCTTTGCCAGCCTCAACGGCAGCAACAAACTCAGCCTCAGTGCTGGAGAGAGTCACAAATGGCTGGCGCTTAGAAGACCAGCCTACAGCAGCTCCCGAGACTAGAGTCACATAACCACCTGTAGCTCGACCTGTAACCTTGCAGGCTCCGTGAGAGGCGTCAGAGTAGGTAGTGAAGAGTTCCTCAGAGTCACTAGCTCGGTAGACCAGTTTGTAGTGCATAGTCCCAATGAGATAGCGGAATAGATGTTTGACTGCAAGCCAGTGAGCTGGAGCTGGGTTCGAGTTGAACCTCCCGAGATAGGAGACAGCATAGGCAATGTCGGGGCGAGTCATAGTGGCCAGATACTGAAGGGCACCTACAGCATTGAGATAAGGAACTGACTTCATCTCAGCCTGCTCCTCGAGTGAAGGAACAATGTCAGAGAGTTCAGATCCCGGAGCCAGTGGAGTGGATAGGGGATTAGCGTCATCCATATTGAAGCGTTCTAGGAGCTCCTTGATGTAGTGCTCCTACAAGAGGGAGATAGTGTGATGAGAGCGATCCTGCTTCACCTGAATACCCAGCAGAAGTGTAGTGGACCCGAGATCACGGAGCTTGAAGTGTTTCGAGAGCTCAGTGACTGCCGAAGTCATAGCTGCATCACTCTTCGAGACAAGAGTAATGTCGTCAATGAAGATAGGAACAATGACCTTGATGTCGCCTTTGGAGTAGATGTAGATGGAGCTGTCAGAGCGAAGCCTAGAGTAGCCTATACCCTCAAGAACACTCCGGAGTTTCTTATTCCACTGTCTGGCAGCCTGCTTGAGGCCATAGAGCGATTTACAGAGCCGAAAGACCATGTTAGGACTACCAATGTGATAGCCCTCGGGTTGGCGCATATAGATCTCCTCTTCGAGTTCCCCATAAGTGAAGGCAGAAGAGATGTCAACGGAGCGCATTTTGTAGCCTTCTCTAGCTGCAAGAGCAATAATGAGGCGTAGCAAGGCAGGACGGAATGTGGGGGCAAAGACCTCGGTGAAGTCAAATCCAGGACGTTGGGAATAGCCTTTAGCAACGAGACGAGCCCGGTAGTGCTCAATTGAGCCGTCGGCAAGTCGTTTCACTTTGAACACCCAGCCAGAGTTGACTACCTTCTTGCCTGGAGGCAGTTCCATTAACTCCCAGGTCCCGTTAGCCTCGAGATTGAAGATCTCAGTGTTGCAAGCCTCAGTCCAGCAATCCGAGTCAGGAGACTTCATAGCTAGTCTATAACTCCAGGGATCAGCACCCGAAACGGCTCCAGCAAACTCGACTTCACAATACTCAGAGTCAGCTAGCAGAGCAGCTTCATCATCCGAGTCAGAGTCATTGCCAGCTAAGTCTGGTTGTTTGAGCTTCCACCACTGACCAGGAGGCTTCCGAACTCGCCCAGTACGTCTAGGAACGTGAGGGGGCTCAAGAGGCGCTCCGGCAGTAGGAGGAGTCACTGGGAGAGGTGCATGGATTTGTGGAGGTGTGACTGGAGGAATCACAGGAGGAATGAATGGAGGAATTACTGGAAGTGGTAGAGGTAGAACTGGCTTCTCTTCAGGAGGAACTGAAGCGGACGGAGTGGGAGTCTTAGGACAAGCAGGAGCGAAGTGATTATCACCCCCTTCATCCTGTAGAGGTGGCAGTCCCGAGTGTGATGATGTATCATCAGGAATTGGTAGTGACTCTGGTAGACAAGCAAATGATGGGACAGCCTCGAGTTGGGCTTTAGAAGTGCCCGGAAAGTACCTCTCATCGAAATCAGCTCTCTCGGAGATCACGGTTCGCTTTGTGACTGGGTTGTAGAATTTCCAGCCTTTGTAGCCAGCCGGATAGCCTATAAAGACACACTTCTCGTAGTGAGGTTGGAGAGAATTTCGCTTATCTCGTTGTACATGGACATAGGAAGTTTTTTTTTTTTTTTTTTTTTTTTGTAATCAAGTGGCTGTTCGAGCCTTCTATTCCAGCGATATAAGTACATGCGAACACTATGTACAACGTGCTGAGAATACGGTTGCCATGACGCGTTACCAAGAGAAAAAGGAAACATACCCGGCTAAGGGGGTGTCTTGCAACGCATGGCTAATTGGCCACTCTGCCCCGCCGGCCCTTTCGGACCGTGCCGTGGAATCAACTTAAGCAGCAACCTGGCTATTTTAACTGTATCAGGGCCACCGACGGAGGATAGTGTCCTCTCGAGCCGGCCGGGTGTTCTCCACACCGACCGCTACGGCCCAGGCCAGCCGGCACTATAACATCGCCTTAGTCCGACCACCCCTTCCCGTTACTCGGCAGCCGGTTTCATATGCCCCTAACGGGCTGAGGTACCGTGATGTAACTGTCCGAGCTCTCCGTCTTGCAGGGGCCGTTACCGGATTGATCCCCGGGTTGCTTAATGCAGTGGCCCGGATCCGGAGCTTAGGTGATCCCTACTAACTACCATCGGCGAACGGCCCTATGGTGGGTGGTGGCCTGTCCGGTTTCCCGGTCGGCTTGTTTCAAGGATGATCCACCTCTTATAGATGCCCTACGTTCACCAATGCCGAAGCACCGGCTCCACGCCATGTTACTGGACTCCTGGGCGAATTCGCATACCGCTCATCACACCATTACAGTGTTAACTCGGCATACTTTTCCTCTACACGGCCGGGGGATGACTCAGCACGAAGCCATGTCCACAAGTAACAGACGCCCGTATACACAAGCGCTTGCAGCTACCTGCATTACCCCCGCGCTAGTCCTGATCAGCCTCGTGGGAACAATCACGTGACATGTCTCTCCACCCTGCCCACATGACGCTCACCACAGATTACCTAATCAAGGAACCGTGGGAACATTCGGTGTCACCCGTGTTATTGCTTGGTCATCACAACCTAGCTCACTGCTTACCTAAGGTAGAGGATAAATCCTGCTCACCCCCAGGTTCGAACGCAGGACCACTGGTGAACGAGCGCTAGTGCCAGGCAGGAAACGCCTACATCCTGACAAAATGCCCACTCAGCCAAATGGCCGACATGGACATAGGAAGTGCACCCCCAGACCCGGAGATGCGAGACATCAGGTTTTCGCTTATAGAAAGCTTGGAAGGGAGTAGTGCCTGAAAGCGAAGCAGTAGGGAGCATATTCCAGACATGGACCATAGACGAGATACATTCACCCCAGAAAGAAGGAGGTAGCCGAGATTCCGAGAGCATAGCAGTGATCCTCTCTCCCATAGTCCTATTAGCCCGTTCAGCAAGACCATTCTGCTGAGGCCGGTTCCGAGTTGAGTGACGTCTCTCGATGCCAGCAAGCTCAGTAAAGCTTTTGAAAGCCTTAGACATGTATTCACCTCCCTTGTCATCCTGTAGTGCTCGCAGTTTGACTCCGAGTTGAGTCTCAGCCCAGGATTTGTAGACTTTGAAGGCTTCAAATGCCTCCGACTTAGCTTTGAGCAGATAGACTGCCCGGAAATGTGTCGCGTCATCAATGAAGGTGATCCAGTACTTGTAGCCTGAGTGTGAAGCGACTGGGAGCGGTCCGTGAAGATCTGAATGCACCAGCTTGAGAGGAGAGCGATTGTGATTCAAAGAGGAGGGAAAAGGAAGAGAATGCATCTTGCCAGCCAGACACGGCTCACAGATAGAGTCAGGGGACGAGTTGGACTCGAGTTTGAGCCCGGAAACAAGGTCCTTACTGATCATAGACTTCACATCAGCGTAGTTGTGATGAATAAAGCGACGATGCCATAGCGAGAGGTCAACCGGGAGGGTAGAGACAGAGAATGCAGTCTCAGAAGTCACAGTTGAGCCGTTGAGCTCAGCAGAGTTGTTGGAGTGGATAGTGGCCGTGAAAAGCGATGTGCCCTTATGATTGAAGTCAATGGAGTGAGCAGAGATGGTGATATTGAAGCCCTTGTGTCGGGCAAGGTAGAGACATGATAAGAGATTACTCCTGAGGTCAGGAACATGAAGGACTCTCGTGAACTCGACTGCTCTAGTCTCTTTTCCATTCACCACCGGTTGAAAGACAACAGACCCTACACCAGCTGAATAGACAGTAGAGTTGTCAGCAAGACGGATAGGGATGCGATGAGGGGAGTAGGATTTGAACCAATGGCGGTGAGGAGTCATGTGGGATGTAGCACCAGTATCAGCCAGCCAGAAAAAGTCAGCATCAAGCTGTAGTGGCAAGGATGGTGAGGGAGAGGATGAGGGAGGGAATGAGGGAGAGGAATAAGCACCAAGAGCGGATGCTCTCAGTGGAATATCAGAGCCAGGAGAGCCAGAACCAGTAGAAACATCCCTAGGAGGAGTGGGTGGTGTCTTGACAGCTGGCAGAGCTGCACCTATCCCACTCAGATGGCCAAGTGGCCCTGTGACATTACTTTTAGATGTTCCAGACAGTCTGGAGCGCTCCTGAGCGCGTTTTTTCGCGTGCTTTCGCTTCCTGCACCTCCTAGGCATGTGCCCTACCCTCCCACAAAAGGAACAAGCGATTGACGCGTTCTTAGGGCCGGAAATCGGTCCCAGAGAGTGTGGAGAGGGTGTATGGCTGCCAGAGGGAGTTGTGGTCGATGTAGAGGCTCTCAGACGCGTCGGAGACGCGCCAGAACGCGTCGAAATGGTGTCCCATGCGTAGGGAGCGTGTGTGCGCGATTGCGAGGCCATAGACGTCGATGTGAGTGCAGGGGAAGGGATAGAAGTTGATAGAGATAGGAAGATGATTGAGAAGAGTTGAGGTTGATAAACTAATAGTCGTTTTTTAAGCGTTAGAAGCCGGGGCCCATAACCTGTTGAACGTAGAATGTACGCGACGCAGTGGCGAGTCTAACGGTCCTAGAAACGAGGCGAACGGACAGGAATTGACTGAGCAATCCTAGTTACAACTGTGGACAGACTGTAAGAAGCTGTATTGAGTTCTAATAACTTGTACTCACCTGTGGACAGACTGTAAGAAGCTAAGGCCTCTGAAGCGTCCACAGGGAAGTTCAACCATACATGACTAAGCTATCATGTGACTAAACTCGTCCGCATATCTCTAAGTCCACCAGTAACACTTGTAGACTGCTTGCTCACTCTAACAGCCAGACTCTTCCTGAGCCTTGTTAGCCCTCTTATACGGTGTTCTAGGCTTTTGTGCGTCCTCCTGAGCCCGGGACTTCGCTCTCTCGAAGGTTTTGCATTCAGAGAACTTGTGGCCCTCTCTCCCGCAGAAATCGCAGGTTTTCGTCGTGTTTTGAGAGGCAGAGCGAGCAGCTAGTGCATGGGAGGAGGTAGAGGAGTCCTGAGCGCGTTTTTTGCGTTGTAAGTCCTCTGTGACAAAGGCCTGGTGGACTGTAGTCTTGTCCAGCTTGTCCATAAGCAGTAGGGACGATGTGAAGCCGGAAAACTCGTCCGGGAGTGCTCTGATGAGAGCCATAGAGGCTAGCTCATCATCTAGCTGCTCTAGAGTGAAGGAAGAGGGGCGGAGTTCCTTGATTTTTCGTTTAGAGCTCTCTACTCTGTTGATAAGGGATTGGAGGGACTCCTCCTCGAGTTTTCGGATGGAAAAGAGGTCATCATTTTTTTTTTTTTTTTTTTGTAATCATCATAGTTTATTTCAAAACTACTTAAAGGGTGCCATGACGCGTTCCCCGTACTTTACGTCACCTGTACTTAACTACTCAACAAATCCGTATCCAGCTGACGAGGTCGAAGCTATAAGAACAGAGAAAGAAAAAGAAAGAAGAGACTGTTCGAATCTGTATACAAGTACACTAAGATAGAAAAAGAAACAGAAACGTTCATAGACAAGATAAAAGAAAATCATCCTTCTCCTACCCCTTTTCAACACCGCCTGCGACACAGGCTTTTTTTTTTTTTTTTTTTTGTAATCAAGTGGCTGTTCGAGCCTTCTATTCCAGCGATATAAGTACATGCGAACACTATGTACAACGTGCTGAGAATAAGGTTGCCATGACGCGTTACCAAGAGAAAAAGAAAAACATATCCTGCGCGACGAGGTCAAGCGCTAGCGTAGAGAAGAAGAAAAAATAAAAGTTCGATCGAAAAAGAGTGGTACATACTTATGCGGCCCCGGAAACATGTCGCAGTCGAACACAGACCATAGTACGTACCGGAACGCGAGATTGAAATATAATCAGGCGGAAAATAGACATAGAAAATGAAAATGAAAGTTGGGAGGCCGTTAGGCTACTAACCCCGAAACGCGTTTTGACGCGCGCTGATTACTTCTTAGGGAATTGGCGCCTCAGCCAATCCCTGTCGAATCGGTTCTGCCAGAACGGACATGAAGTGTCCATTGCAGAGTGGTCGCGCTTCGTCTTGCCTGCCGCACAGCAGTTGACGCAAGACCGGGCGTCGGGGTCGCGCTTGGAATGGGCGCAGTAAATGGGGTGGGCGTCCTCGGAGTGGGGAAGCCCGCAGAGGGGGCAGCGGATGCCTTTGGAACGGCATACCGAAGAGTGATGGCCCCACCTCATGCACCGAGTGCACAAAGCGGAACCGGGCCGGGGTGCTGCGCCTCGGATTTGACAGTTTCGACCGCCGATGACGATCGTTTTGTTGATGAAAGAGCGGGCCGAAGTGCCCGCTACGGAATCGTGAATGTCAACCCACGCGACACAAGTGTCACTGTGGGCTGATGTCCGCATGAAGCGGACGGCGTGCTTGAGGACGGCGGATAACTCCTTTCCGACTGGCGAGATTGCAAGCGCTGTGCTGAAGGCGCTGCGTTGGGCGGACTGCCAAGTCTTCGGCTCGGCGGGGATCATGGGTACGTCGATTACTTTGAGGAAAGAAGTCGAGGTGACGGGGGATGATTTGATGGGCACGATGCCCGCGACGGTGACGAGACGCCGTATGTGTTTGAGCACACATGCGGTCTCGGAGGAGTTAAGGACTCGGCTCGCGGCAATGAATATGCCGGATCTGGAGTCCTCGGAGTGCTCGAGAATGACGTCAGAACTGACGTCATCCTTGAGGTGTTGGTTGATCTCGGCCAGCATGGCCGGGGACACGTGGGCAGCACGGATAGATGATCCGGCCGGGGGAGTGAGGTGCACGCCGCGACGCGAAGCACCGTGGCACGTGTGACGGACCCTACGTTTTTTGCCCGAAGGCTTGGACGCAGGGGTGGTGGGGGCGGGAGCCGCGAAAGCGGCGGGAGCCTGGGGGCGGGGCGGAGGTCGTTGCGGAGGGGGACGGCGTGCAGCGGCCTTGGCGTAAGAGTTATTTTTGGGGAGGACAGGGTCCTTCCCAAAAACGGGTGGCTGGGGTGGAGGAGGGGGGGTCGGCTGTGCCGGCTTCGCCTTCTTAGATTTCCTCGGGGTCATGTCCATATCGGCCGACGGAGACCGTGGCCGAGGGGTGGCTGTACCCGAGGGAGTAGGAGGGGGCGGGGTTGACTCGAATGCCCGTGGGGGCGGATCGACCGAGCCGATAATCTTCGCGAGCTGCTCAGAAAATGAGCCGATGCCCGCGACGGAGGAGGTTTTGTATCCATCAAGATCGCGCCGCTTGATGAGTACATGTGCCGCCCGCAGTATACAGTCCGTAAACGGCGCATACAGCGGGTGTTCGGGCTCGATGTCGTCAAGCATAACAATCGAGCCTGCGACACAGGCTTAGTCGCTCTCATCATCGCGCAGAAGATATCTCTCTATCCATCATTTATCTCCCACACATTCATCGCTTCTTGAACCTGTACCACTACCTTCCTCTTTTGGAAGTCTCAGTGGCCACTAGTTATGAGTCGCAATAAACAATCTGCAATGGACGTTGACGCTGACGGCGACGAAGGCGACTGGTCTGATGACGAAATTCCGGAGGGTATGTACAACACTTCTGTTGGGCGTGCTCTGCTACAGGCGGCAGCTCGTATGGAAGACGAGTTCGAACTTCCTGCGGCGTCTCGTATGACGGCGCAAACACCTTCTAGGACTACTGGGTTCCCAGAGTCCTCCCTCACCCCCCTGTCCTACACATCGGCTCCCCGACCGCTGGACAATCCTTCCCCGACGCCGTTTCCGTCGACCCCGACACCGGCACCGACCTCCACCCCCTCCACTGGGCGTTCCCGCGTTCTGACCGCTGGTCAGAAGGGAATGCTCAAACTAGTCAACACCTCGATCATCATGTTGGATGACATCGAGCCTGAACACCCGCTTTATGCGCCGTTTACGGACTGTATACTACGGGCGACATACACTCTCATCAAGCGGCGCGATCTTGATGGGTACAACACCTCCTCCGTCGCTGGCATCGGCTCCTTCAGTGAGCAGCTCGCGAAGATCATCGGAATGGCCGATCTGCCTCCACGGGCATTCGAGCCTACCCCACCCCCTCCTACTCCCTCGGGTACAGCCACCCCTCGGCCACGGTCTCCGTCGGCCGACATGGACATGACCCCGCGTAAATCGAAGAAGGCGAAGCCGGCACAGCCGACCCCCCCTCCTCCACCCCAGCCACCCGTTTTTGGAAAGGGCCCTGTCCCTTCCAAAAATAACTCTTACGCCAAGGCCGCTGCCAACCGCCCCTCTAAACAGCAGCCCCCGCCCCGTCCTCAGGCTCCTGCCGCTCCCGCGGCCGTCGCCATCGCCCCTGCGTCCAAGCCTTCGGGCAGAAAGCGTAGGGCTCGTCACACTTGCCACGGCGCTTCGCGTCGCGGCGTGCAACTCACTCCCCCGGCCGGATCTTCTATCCGCGCCAGTCACATTTCACCGGCTATGCTTGCCGAGATTAACAAGCACCTCCAAGATGACGTCAACTCTGACGTCATTCTTGAACATTCCGAGGACTCTGGATCCGGCATCTTCATTGCCGCGAGCCGGGTTCTTTCTTCCTCCGAGACCGCGTGTGTTCTCAAGCACATCCGGCGTCTCGTCACTGTTGCAGGCGTTGTGCCCATCAAATCCTCTCCCATCACTTCGACATCCTACCTCAAGGTTATCGACGTGCCCATGGTCCCCGCCGAACCGAAGGTTTGGCAATCCGTTCAGCGCAACGCGTTCACCAACGCGCTTGCAATTTCACCGGTTGGTAAGGAGCTTTCCATTGCCATCAAGCACGCCGTCCGTTTCATGCGGACCTCGGCCCATAGTGACACTTGCGTCGCTTGGGTCGACATTTGTGATTCGGTCGCGGGCACCTCGGCCCGTTCTTATATCGGCAAGACGATCGTCATCGGCGGTCGCAACTGTCAAATCCGCGGCGCAGCTCCACGGCCCGGCTCTGCCTTGTGCACTCAGTGCATGAGGTGGGGTCATCATTCTTCCGTATGCCGATCAAAAGGTATACGCTGTCCTTTATGCGGGCTCCCTCACTCCGAAGCCGCCCATCATGAATACTGCGCTCACTCGAAGCGCGATCCAGAAGCCCGGTCATGCGTCAACTGTAGTGCGGCAGGTAAGACCAAGCGCGACCACTCTGCCACGGACACTTCGTGTCCGTTCTGGCAGAACCGATTTGATAGGGATTGGCTGAGGCGCCAATTCCCTAAGAAGTGATCAGCGCGCGTCAAAGCGAGCTTCGGGGTTAGCAGCCGGATCGGCCTCCCATCATATATTTTCATTTTTCTATGTCTATCCTCCGCTTGTTATGATTACGACTCGCGTTCCGGTTCTAGGTATGGTCCGTGCTTGACTGCGACATAGTTTCCGGGGCCGCATGCTGATGTTCCACTCTTTTTCGATTGAACTTTTATTTTTCCTTTTCTCAACGTTAGCGCTTGACCTCGTCGCGCAGGATATGTTTCCTTTTTCTCTTGGTAACGCGTCATGGCAACCGTATTCTCAGCACGTTGTACATAGTGTTCGCATGTACTTATATCGCTGGAATAGAAGGCTCGAACAGCCACTTGATTACAAAAAAAAAAAAAAAAAAAAAAAAATCTCCCACACATTCCAATGTCTCACGAACTCGATCGACTCGTGCAAAAAGATCGGTCCTTCTAGTGGAGGAAGTCTTCTCTTCTTCCTCCTTTTATTCTCTTCATCTCTGGCCAACTCCAACTCTTTCCTATAGGCCGGCCAGCTTTTGTCGGCATGTCGCGGTAGTTCCGGAGGTTCGAAACTAAACGCTTGGGGATTATCTTGAAGAAAGAGGATAAGGCCTCTAATCGTAGTGATGCCTTCACGATCATAGTGATTGATCTGCCTCACGAACAGAGGACAGACCATTAATAAGTGTTGACGCATCTCTGGTGACCGAAGATCGCATTGGCACGCTTTGTAAGGTTCGTTGGGGAAGAACCTCACTCTGTATTCCCCTATCGGTGCATGGTTGCACATGACTCGCATAAGACGAGCGAAGAGTGGCGACGAATTGGCAGCTCTGACTCCTTGATATGTTTGGAACCATGGACCGCCTTGAAGGTGACTTGGAAGTACTTCATTGCCTTCCTTGTCAGTAATGTCATACCAGCTGTTACCCTTGAAACAAGACTTGATATGATATGATGAACTTTGAACCTGCGAGCGGACCGAAGGTCCTGAGCGCGTTCCTATACCATCCGAGGACGGCATGTATGGTAGCGGCTCGCTTGATGCGTTCCCGAGTCCTGAGCGCATTCCTATACTCCCCAAAGAGAGCATGTGTGGTGGCGGCACGTTGTATCCTTGCAAGCAGACTAAAAGCCCGAAGCACATTCCTATACCATCCGAAGACGGTATGTGTGGTGGCGGCTCGCTCGGCGTGCAGACTCCTTGTTGGAAACCGGTTTGCCATAGGTAGATGGCGTCTCGCGTTGTTTTCTGTCTCGTGTAATGATAAGAGGCAGATTGAGGGAATGAAAGAGATCATTCTGTAAACGTCCTTGCAGTCTCTGCTGAATAGTATGCTCTTTGAGCCAATGGCTGTAACATTCCCGAGTCCTCTGTATAGGTACCCGGAGCCGTGGCCCACAATTTGTTAAAGCCTCACACTTCAATATCGACCTCTGGGAAGTCTGTGGCGATCGCGTCGAAGGCTAAGGATACAGCAATGGACATTTGTGATCCAAGCGGTTTGGAGTTCGTTGACATCAAATTCTTGACAATCAACTGGGACGTAGTGTAAAGAACAACCTTGGAAATAGGCCATCCTTTTTGTAGCTTCTTGTGCGCTTTGATTAATGCCAGAAATGTAGACCATCCGACAATTGTTTCATCATTGACACGCCTTCCGGCGGCCCTCGTTTTAGAAGTAATGGCTTGTCCTTTGAAGACTGTGACAAGCGCGACATGTGAGTGAGTTCGATGCGGCAAAGAGGTCATCATAGGCATTGAATCGCATTCCAGCCCGATGTACAGCCTCTAGAGCCTCCCACATCTTCACAGGACTGTCCTGGATGCCCTGGAAGTGGATTCTCTGCTCCTGCTCCACCATAAGGTACAGCCAGCCTGCTGCCTTGTCTAAACGGCCCTCAAACGTGTCCAGAGCGTCCACTTCGGCCTGGGTAACAGGGCTAGAGGTTGAGGGAGCCTTCTGCCTGCCAGAGACAAGTCTCCAGAGCCCAGAGGCTCTCAGCCACCCCTCCATCTCTCCAGACCAGGTGGAGTAGTTCTCCTCGTTGAGTTTAGCGAACGTTGGCGATCTGGAAGCCATAGGAGTCGAAATGAGGGCAGGGGAAGTGAAAGAAGTTGAAGGGCAGGAAAGATGATTGGGGAAGAGCTGTGGTTGTTGAAGTAAACGTCGTTTTTAAAGCGTTAGAAGCCGGGGCCCATAACCTGTTGAACGTAGAATGTACGCGACGCAGTGGCGAGTCTAACGGTCCTAGAAACGAGGCGAACGGACAGGAACTGATTGAGCAATCCTAGTAACAACTGTGGACAGACTGTAAGAAGCTAAGGCCTCTGAAGCGTCCACAGGGAAGTTCAACCATACATGACTAAGCTATCATGTGACTAAACTCGTCCGCATATCTCTAAGTCCACCAATAACACTTGTAGACTGCTTGCTCACTCTAACAAAAGCGAACCGTGATCTCCGAGAGAGCTGATTTCGACGAGAGATACTTTCCGGGCACTTCTAAAGCCCAACTCGAAGCTGTTCCATCATTTGCCTGCACACCAGAGTCACTACCAATTCCTAATGATACATCTTCATACTCGGGACTGCCACCTCTACAGGATGAAGGGGGTGATAATCACTTCCCTCCTGCTCGTCCTAAGACTCCCACTCCGTCCGCTTCAGTTCCTCCTGAAGAGAAGCCAGTTCTACCTCTACCACTTCCAGTAATTCCTCCATTCATTCCTCCTGTGATTCCTCCAGTCACACCTCCACAAATTCATGCACCACTCCCAGTTACTCCTCCTACTGCTGGAGCGCCTCTTGAGCCCCCTCACGTTCCTAGACGTACTGGGCGAGTTCGGAAGCCTCCTGGTCAGTGGTGGAAGCTGAAACAACCAGACTTAGCTGGTAATGACTCTGACTCTGACGACGAAGCTGCTCTCCCTGCGTCTCGGGCTGCGTCTCGGGATCCCTCTCTTGTGAGGGGTGCCTCCTCCCAGCAAACACTTGATGTGTTTGTTACTCGTGATACGGTGTACTCCCGGGATGATGATTGGGGTGTGGGGGGTTCCCCTCCTCCCCCGTCTTTGTCTGCGGATCCCACCACTCCCTGTTCGCGCACCTCTTTGAGGTCATCAACAGCTGCACCGGCGTTTTTTTTTTTTTTTTTTTTTTTGTTGTAATCAATGTCATATATTTCAATATAACTCGTACATCGGGTGTCACGACACGTTCCCGCGGCTTTCTACTACTCGCCAGTTACAGAGGCCCAGAACTACAGTATTCTATCTACGTATCCAGCACGACTTGGTCAAGCGCTATAAAAGTCCAAACAAAAACAAAAACACAAACGAAAAAGAAATATCTAGATAAGCGGCCCCGGGAACAAGCCAAGCAGTCAGGCAATACAACTTATCCAAACATAGGAACACTCGATTGAGACCAGAGCGGAAATCAAACATAACACATATGAAAGAAAAAGAAGTGCGTGCAATCAGCAACCAACACGTAGCGGGGACATAAGACAGAGCCTCGCAGAACGAGGTACGCGAAGCCCGTAGAAGATCCTGAATAACTCCAACAGTGGCGGGGTAAGAGTATAGACGATGGACTCAAAGGCAGTCCGGATTATATGGATCCCGATCTAGTTCTTCGGAAACTGGCGCTTGAGCCAGAGTCTGTCGAAACGGTTCCGCCAAAACGGACACGATGTATCCGTAGCAGAATGGGTGCGCTTGTCCGCTGGGCGTTTAGCCGCGGTACAGTTTACGCAGTGGCGCGCATCGATGCGAGAGGCATCGACACACTTGGAGTGGTTGGCCTCAGAGTGGGGCCCACCGCAAAGGGGACAGCGCGCGCACTTGGCACGGCACTGATCGGAATGGTGACCCCACCGCTGGCAACGAGCGCAGCGGACAGAGCCGGAGTGGGGTTTGGCGCCTTTGATTTGGCAATTCACTCTGCGAACAGAGATGAACTTTGAAATGTAGTCACGGGCATTGGATCCTGAGACTGTGTCGTGGATATCGATCCATGCCCAGCATGAATCAGAATGAGGGGAAGCGCGCATGAAGCGCGGCTTGTGTTTGATGAGTTTGGCCAGCTCAGCGCCAACCGGAGACTTGTTGAGGGCATATGTAAACGCCTCGTGTTGTTTAGTTGCCCACTCCTTAGGGGAAGCGGGGACGTGAGGGATGTCAACAATCTTCAAGTAAGAGGTCGACGTGGCAGGGGAGTGAACAATGGGAGTGGTTTTGTTCGGGAAAGTTCGCCGAACGTGCTTGAGCACGAACTGAATTTCGGCAGCGGTAGGGACACGGGAGGCGGCTAAGAATATGCCGTTGCCATCGACCGTTGCATGGGTGAGAGTGATGTTTGACTTGACATCACTTCGAAGAACTTGATTGAGGCCGTTGAGGACCCCGGGAGAGAATGACTCCGCCGTAACAGATGAGCCAGCAGGTGGTGTAAGGATTATACCACGGCGCGAAGCGCCGTGTGCAGTGTGTTTGCCTTGGCGTCTCTTGCGAGGCGCCGAGGGAGCGCGGAACGAAACAGAAGGGGCGCTAGAAGGAGGAGGCGCGCGCTTGGAACTTGGGATGGGAAGGGGTTTGGTGGGCGCCTTCCCAGACGCTGGAGGTGGAACGGCCGGCTCGTCCACTTCCATGAGTGGGGCCGTTGCCGAGGGAATGACGTCAGAAGAAGGAGCCGGATCAACCCGGACCTTCTTCTTCGGCGGCTTGGACTTGGATGAGTCAGCGGGTGGCTGTGCGTCCCGCGGAATGACACGAGGAGCAGGTGCGTCAACTGCGGATGCAGGCGCTTCAACTGCTGAGAGGTGGGGGCGGATGAGGGGGGAAAGTTTCCTCAATCTATGCTTGAAATGATCAAGGATAATGTCAAATTCATTATCCATGAGTGTTGGGTTACCCTTGAGTATATACTGTCTCCATTCGGGGTAGGAAAAGAGTGTGAGGGCATCAAATGCATCATTGAGGTTTTCTTTTATTCCCTCAACAATTTCAGAATTGTCGATCGGCGCCGCAGGGGAACCGGGACGAGGAGTAACGGCCTCGTAGTCGAGGGCCATGGAAGAGTCATCATCACTGCACACCGAAGCGGCAGCGACAGAAGGGCCAGACGAGGTGGACCCCGGCGAGAGGGGCCGCTTGGACGAGAGTACCGAAGCCGAAGGCGACGGTGCGCGAGGAGGGGATGGGATGGGTGGAGCCGGCGTAGGAGTCGGCACACGCGAGGGAGGAACACTGGGCGGTGTGTTGACAGCCGGAGGGGCTGCACCGATCCCAGTTGAGTGGCCAGAGGGCCCTTTGACATTACCTTTGCCTTCAGAACGGGCAGCGGCGTTGGAGATGGCGATCTGAGGGGCGATACCCCGGTTGCGGACGGCGTCGAGAATAGCTCGGTTCTCATGAGAGTCGAGCTGGATAGATGCGAGGGTGATTAGACCGCCATACTTGGGGTCGATAAGTGTTACGATGTCATCTTCGAGAAGACGACGAGCGGTTGGATTGGCGGGCGGTGGCGGCGCCTGAGACGGTGGACGGGACGGGTATGGCGCAGAGGCCGGTGCGGACTGTTGCTTGCGACGCGGAGCGGGCATTGGAGCGATGTATTGCTACGACTAAACGACTAGCACTAGACTTCCAAAAGAGGAAGGTAGTGGTAAGAGGTCAAGGAGCGTCGCAGCTGCACCGGCGTCTCCTACTCCTAGGATGATGTCTCTCGACCCGGAGGACCTGGCACCTTCCGCCCTCAAGTTTAGTGGGGCGGTAGGAAGTGATGAAGCCAATGACAGGGCCCTCATACAATCTCTCTACGCTGCTTTGGACTTCCTGAAGAAGCGTATTGGTCAGTTTCGTCGAGCTCAACCTTCGGAGTTCCTCCTCGCACACGTTGCTACTCTGTTGTTCGAAGTAGCTTCTACTCTTGCTTCAGATCCGTTTGGGAGTCTTTCCCTCACTGCTGAAAATGGTGACAAGATCATGGCCTACTCGGCTCTGATCTCTCATTTGGACCCGCCCGTTCGAGAGGTAGAGAAGATAGTTGAGAAGATCATCTACCGCGAAGGCTGTGCTCCCCCTCCCAACTCTCAGCGCATGGACACTGATCCTGATCCAGGTTCAGGTCCTGCTGAGCCTCCTCGTCGTACCGACGCTCCTGGTTCCAGGCCGGGTCCGAAGGTGTCTCGAGGCATCCCTCCTCCTCGTCGCCCTGATCCTAAGGGCAAGGGAAAGGCGCCCGCACGCCCTCCCATTCCCAACTATTCTACCCGCCCGGGTAGGACGTCTTACGCGGGTATGGCTGCTAAGCCGCCTGCTCCTCCTCCTGCTGTCCCGCCTCCGGCGGCGGCTATTCCTGGGGTTAACCCGCTGGTCTCTTTGGCCATGGCGTATCCTCACATCCCCGCTGATGCGCTCATTCGAATGCATCAGAGCCTCTCTGAGAACCGCGCTCCGGATCTTGCTCAGCCTTCGGCCTCGAGCAAGGCCAAGCACACCACCAGTGGCCCCTCTCGGCGCCAGATTCTTCTGTCGGCACCTTCGGTTGCCTCCATTGACGTCGGAGCCTGTACCAGACAGACTCCTTAATTCCAAACTCACGGCTCAGGGCTCTGAACTCCGAGTCGAGTCTACTCGTGCAGCCTACGGTGGCTGGTCAATCGTGACCAACCGTGCGGCTTCTGATTCTCAGCTGGACGCGGTCTCCAAGATTTTGCGTTCCGACTTCCTCCTGAAACCTGTGGCGGCGTTCACAGTCTCACTCCCTTGTTCGACATCTTATCTTAAGGTGTTGGACGTTCCTCGTTTTGCGTCGGGTAGGACACCGACCTCTCCGGATGCTGTTGTCGCTGCTTTGGGGGCTTCCCCTCTGTTCGACGACATTGTCCTTTCGGGCAAGCGCGCCGATACGGTGTCCACTTACTTCGACATCTGGGATTCTCAGGCGGGACGGTCTGCAAAGACTCTCGTCGGGAAGACCAGACAAATCCCTCCGTATTATGGGGGCTAGTCCCAACCAAGGAGTCTCCCTTTGCCAACGGTGTTGGATCTGGGGACATTCTCAACTTTCCTGCAAGGCGTGCTCTCCATTGTGCGCTCACTGCAACGAACCGCACGCCTCTGATGCCCACCGGGCTTAAGCATCGTGCTGCCGAGGTAACCCCAAGGCTAACCCTCCCCGGGAACCCACCGCTGATGGTGTGGGTTGTCCCCATCCCCCGCGTTGCTGCAACTGTGCCGGAGAGCACGCGGCTTCTGCTAGGGCCTGCCCCTTCTGGTCTCATCGCTTTGATGGTGATTGGATCAAGAATAGGAATTCCCAGGTACGCCGCTCTCATAGTGGACGTCCGCATTCTCAAACTAATGTCATTTAATTATGCCTAGGTCTCCTAGGGGTAATATTAGTGATATTAGTGTATTCTGTCAAAATGTGAATAGATCCTATCCGCATGTTGACACACTCTTGCAGACGTTGAAACACATCGACGTTCTTTTCTTCCAAGAGCCACCTAGGCGATTAATTAGACACACTATCTCCACTGTTTTGCCAGATGGGGATCCTGTTTGGGGCTCGCCCCGGCATCCGGACTGGATTCCTTTAGAATCTAAAGTCACAGGTGATCGCGAAGCACGGGTTTTGACTTATGTCCACCGTCGCCTTGCTAAACTTCGACCCGCGCTTCGCACGGATCTTATTGACCATGAGGATATACAGGTCATTTCTCTTCATCCGGGGGGAAATGACGTTGTGTTTCTCATGAATGTCTACTCAGATTCAAATCGCCGTGCTATCCAGTTTCTGGGTGGCAAGGTCGATTCCCTTCCACACTTTTCGTACGTGGGAGGTGATTTTAATTGTCATTCGAGTGAGTGGGACCCTGCGTGTCCTCATCACCGCTCTCCCGCTCCAGCTTTGCTGGAGCACATGGCGGACATTGGAGTTTACTGGCAGCGGCCAGTCAACCATGGTCCTACGCACACTCCTCATAATGAGGACTTACAGGGATCGGTCATTGATTTGATCTTTTCCCCCATGTTTGGCAACGAGGAATTCTTGCCTATTCTTTCTCATGACGAGCAGGGCAGATCTGATCATGTCCCGCTCATTATGCGTGTTCCTATTCGGGAGGTAGATATCCGTATCTCCAGGATGACTATTGATCCGGACTCAAAGGAGGAGCTTGACTTCTGCAATGAGGTTCGAACTAAATTGGGCGAAATCAATCTTGATTGGCTCGATACGCATGAAGGGGTCGAGGATTGTGCGCAAGCCATTGCTCGGGTCTTTGTGGAGGGGTGGGAACATCACTCCGCGGAACGCATCATCACAGTACACTCTAAGTCCTGGTGGAACACAGAGTGTACTGAAGCAAAGTTGTTGTTAGCGGAGGAGAGATCCCCTGAGAACATATCTATCTTTCGCCGTGCTTGTAGCGCGGCCAAACGTGCGTTCTTTGATAATCGTATCAATGATATCGCAGTCGAGACTAAACAGCCATGGGACCTTATGAGTTGGGCTGGGCCGCGCAAACTTCCACTGTCTGAGGCCATTGTTCACAACGGCTGGGCGTGTACGGACATGCCTTCCCTTTGGGAGGCTCTACACTCTACGTATAACTCTGCTGCTGACAAGGGAGTGGACTTAAGCATTATTGAGGAGGTCCCAGCTCTTGAAGAAAGAGACTGGGCCCCATTTTCGCACAAAGAGATGACTGATGCCCTATCAGCCTGCTCTTCGCGCTCCTCCCCGGGTCCTGATCACGTAACGTGGCGGCATCTGAAAAGGGTATTGCCGGATGATGATCCATCGCTGGTGGTCCGGTCGCTGGCTGATGCCTGCTTTGAGCAGGGCATTTGGCCGGATTATTTCAAGTCGTCTAGCTCGGTTATCATTCCGAAGCCGGGCAAGGCGACGTACTCCACTCCTCGTGCGTTCAGACCCATTGTGCTTCTGAACACACTTGGAAAACTTATTGAGAAAATGATCTCCACCCGCTTACAATTTGACGGTGTCAAATATGGGCTCTTCCATGCACATCAGTTCGGTGGAATACGGCAACGTTCTACTGAAGATGCTGGTGCATTCCTTACTCATCTAATTTGTGCAGGGTGGGCTAAAGGTCTCAAGACTAGTGTTATCGCTTTTGACGTGGCACAGTTTTTCCCTTCCTTGAATCATGAGGTCCTCCTCGGGGTTCTCTCTCGGCAAGGGTTCCCAGCTTCGGTCCGGAACTTCTTCGCTTCTTATTTGGTGGGGCGTCAAACGAGTTACAGGTGGAACGTGTTTGAGTCTCCGAACTTTCTGGCAGATGTGGGTGTTGGTCAGGGCTCTGCCCTCTCACCAGTCCTGTCAGCTCTTTACTTTTCCTTGGTTATGAAGGTCTTTTACCAGCGGATGTCACACTCTGAGTGTGATGTTCTGTCCTATGTTGATGACGGCACTATTGTGTGCCAGTCTCGCACTCTCGACCAGAATCTTCCTAAGCTCTCTGAAGCTTATGAGGAGATGTTCGATATTCTTACTTCCGTCGGTCTCGACATGGAACATTCCAAGTCCAAGATCTTTCACTTTACCCGGGAACGTGGTAATTATAACCCGTCTATTGTCCTGCCTGTGGGACCGTTTACGGAAGCTCGCCCACTTTGCCCTCAGACCTATTGGAGGTATTTGGGCATCTTCTTTGATCGGACTCTCACATTCCGTGAGCATGTCCGTTTCTACTCTACTAAGGCCTTCTCCACAGTTCGCGCCATGGGGATGCTTGGGAATTCGCTAAGGGGACTTTCTCCTATGCATAAGCGTTTGCTGTACCGATCATGCATAGTCCCTGTGGCTACGTATGGCATGAACTTGTGGTATCATGGATTCTCTAAATCCAAGGGCCACCTTGAGTCCCTGAGGAAGATGCAGCGCCGTGCTGCCCTCTGGATTACTGGTGCATTTCGCACTTCCCCGAATGGAGGGGTTGAGTCGCTTGCTGGACTTATCCCTATTCATCTTCACATCAAGAAGTTGGCAGCTCGCGCTGATATGCAGGTTGTCACTTTATCACCGACGCACCCTATCCGAACTCTTGTTCGGGGCAAGGGCCTGCTGGAGGAGACGCTGCTACGGCATCGCTTCCACGTTACTCACTTCGAGGACAAAGTGCGCGAAAAGATTAAATCCTCTGTCTGTGGGATTGGTCATCAAATTTCGCAATTCACGGAACGGTTTCATGCTGACTCTGAGTTGGCGAGGCCGGGTCATCGCCTGATGGATGTCTACGGGCATCGCATCAAATTCTATGAAGCTGGCAAGAACATTAAGGATAATGAGCTTGTCAATCGTTTGAACTGTCTCCACTTTGCTGCGGAGATGGTTCCTAATTCAGTTATTGTTGGGGTTGATGGGGTGGTCCCGAAAGGGAATCGTACCCAGGCCGTTGCAGCAGCTATTGTTCACAAGGGCGGACAGCCTTACTATGAAGAGGCTGTACCGTTTGGGAAAGCCACGTCTACGGATGTTGAGCTTCGTGCTATCGTGATTGGACTTGAGAAGGCTGTGTCCTACAATCCATCACTTATTACCCTGTTCACCGACTCGCTCTCTATGGCGCGTCTATCGGTGGACCCTTCTCATCACCTGGGTCAGTTTGATTCTCACCTGGTGTGCGTGAACTTATCTCAATGGCTCACTGATGATCCTCGGCGGGAAGTTGCATTCGTCCACACTCGGTCTCATCTGAAGTGGGGCATTCATCATGAAGCGCATACGCTTGCTAAGCGTGCTTCTTTTCCATTTAATCCGGGGATCCCCCCTCGGGTTACATTTAACTTCATAAGGTGTAAGGCGACGGAAGCCTGCAAGGATGAGTGGCAGCGGTTATTCAGTTCTTCTGATTACCGTGGCCATCATTTCTTACGATTGTGTGACAGCACTGACAAGCCGGCGCGACCTTCCTATGTTGGGGGAGGTCCCTGGCTTCCTTTCTTTGGTGATCAGCCCTCGTTCTGTGCGAGAGCTATCCGATGTATCCTCGGTCATGCTCCTATGGGGGAATTCCGAGCCAGATTTAATATTGCGGGCCGCCGCGACTGCGAGTACTGTGGTACTGGTGCAAGCCAGACCCGGGCTCATCTACTTAGACATTGCAATATGCTTGTCCGTCCCAGGCGCTTCAGGATGTATCCGTACTACCTTGGAGAGCTCTATCAGTATTTGTTGGATAACACATGGCTGTTTTCCTTCAATCCCCTCCCTCGGGAGGCACGACACATGTGAGGGATTTTTCGGCGGCCGTCGGGTTGGGGTATCAGGTGAAGGCTTGGGGGTCTTGTCCGGTGCCGTAGGATGACATGGAATGGGGGCAATTAGCGATGCGACGCAAGGTAGCCACACTCCCCGGGGTGTTCCTTGCGGATGAACTAGCTTAAGGTGAAGTACTGCTGCGGCGGGAAGGGTTCCACGGATGAGTCTCAAGACGCCGCGAGAGGGATTTTCAGGTTGGATCCTGGCCTGGTCTGGCGTGGTTAGCTGATGGATCGAGAGCATGACTTTTTGGGTTCACGGAAGTGGACTCGTTTCGGAGTCCTTTGTTGGCCTTGTTGCTGAGGAAGGACAGTATCTTTATTTCTTTAATTGTAGTTACAGACGTGTATGCTACGACCGGACTGACTTCGGGCGCCGGTATATAAAACTTTGATTTTTTAAAAAAAAAAAAAAAAAAGAGATGAAGTCGGTTCCTTATCTCAATGCTGTAGGTGCCCTTCAGTATCTGGCCACTATGACTCGCCCCGACATTGCCTATGCTGTCTCCTATCTCGGGAGGTTCAACTCGAACCCAGCTCCAGCTCACTGGCTTGCAGTCAAACATCTATTCCACTATCTCATTGGCACTATGCACTACAAACTGGTCTATCGAGCTAGTGACTCGGAGGAACTCTTCACTACCTACTCGGACGCCTCTCACGGAGCCTGCAAGGCTACAGGTCGAGCTACAGGTGGTTATGTGACTCTTGTCTCGGGTGCTGCTGTAGGTTGGTCTTCTAAGCGCCAGCCATTTGTGACTCTCTCGAGCACCGAGGCTGAGTTTGTTGCTGCCGTCGAGGCTGGCAAAGAGATCAAGTGGACTAGGAATATCCTGACCGAGTTTGGCTTCCCTCTGACACTTCCTTTGACACTCTTCATTGATAGTGTAGCCAAGAATCCAGAACATCATGGACGCATGAAACACCTGGACTTGCGCTTCTACTGGCTTCGGGAGGCTGTTGAAGAAGGACTCATTGATCCTTTATATGTTTTGACTCATGAGCAAGTGGCCGACATCCTTACCAAGGCTGTCGCAAAGAAGGTAGTTGAGTTTGCTGTTCCTCTATTAGGACTTGAGTAGACTGGCTAGATCAAGGGGGTGTGTTAGAGTGTGAGCAAGCAGTCTACACTTGGCTGTTGATGGACTTAGAGATATCCGGGTGTTGTATTCACATGATAGCTTAGTCATGTATGGTTGAACTCCCCTGTGGACGCTTCAGAGGCCTTAGCTTCTTACAGTGTATCCACAGGTGAGTACAAGTTAGTATATCACAATATAGCTTCTTACAGTGTATCCACAGTTGACCTTAGAATTGCTCATTCAGTTCCTGTCCGTTCGCCTCGTTCCTAGGACTGTTAGACTCGCCACTGCGTCGCGTACATTCTACGCTTGACAGGGTATGGGCCCCGGCTTCTAACACTTAAAAAACGACTATTACTTTATCAACCTCAACTCTTCTCACTTATCTTCCTATCTCTATCAACTTCTATCCCTTCCCCTGCACTCAAATCGTTGTTTATGGCCTCGCAATCACGCACACACGCTTCCTACGCCTGGGACACCACTTCGACGCGTTTTGGCACGTCTCCAACGTGTCTGAGAGCCTCTACATCGACCACAACTCCCTCTGGCAGCCATACACCCTCTCCACACTCTCTGGGACCGACTTCTGGCCCCACGCTCCTTGACCTCTTACCACTACCTTCCTCTTTTGGAAGTCTCAGTGCTAGTCGTCTAGTAGTAGCAATACATCGTCAATATGCCCGCTTCGCGTTGCAAACAGTCCACACCGGCCCCTACGCCGCATCCGTCCCGTCCCCCGCTTCAGGCGCCGTCACCGCCCGCCAACCCGAACGCCGACCGCCTCACTGTCTCCGACATTGAGGTGCTACTCGACCCCAAGTATGGAGGTCAAATTATGCTCCCCACCTTCGGATATGATTCGCAGGAGAATAGAGCGATTATGGAAGCTGTCCGCAACCGGGGCATTGCCCCTGCGGTCGCCATCACCAACGCCAAAGCTAGTGCGCTAACCAAAGGTAAAGTCAAAGGGCCCTCTGGCCAAGTTTCTGGGATAGGAGCAGCCCCGCCGGCTGTCAACACTCCGCCCAGCGTCCCTCCTCCCCCCCCTCGTATGCCGACGCCTCCGCCGCCGGTTCCCACTCGTCCTCCCTCCCCTCTTCGCGCACCGTCGCCTTCGGCTTCCGTGCTCTCCTCAAAGCGCCCCATCTCGCTGGGGTCTTCTTCATCCGGTCCCTCTGTCGCTGCCGTTTCGGTATGCGGCAGTGACGACTCTTCTATGGCCCTCGACTACGAGGATGCCACTACCCCCCGTCCTGCTTCTCCTGAAGACGAAGAGCATTTAGACAGCAAAGAATCCGCCGAGGCTGTTGTTTCAATTATCAACAACGCTGTTGAAATTTTTGAGGCGCTGTCTTCCTCCAAATGGAAGACACACATTATCGACGCCTTCCCCACCATCATGGATAACGATGTCAATCTTATCCATTCAGCATTCACGGAGAAATTCCCCCTTTTCTGTCGTATCTTTTCCCCAGCAGTTGAAGCGCCTGCATCCGCAGTTAACGCACCTGCTACACGTGTAAATCCACGGGACGCACAGCCACCCGCTGATTCAGCAAAGTCCAAGCCTCTGAAGAAGAAGGTTCGGGTCGATCCGGCCCCACCTTCTGACGTCACCCCTCTGGCAACGGCCCCACTCATGGAAGTGGATGAGCCGGCCGCTCCACCTCCAGCATCTGGGAAGGCGCCCAACAAACCCCTTCCCCCACCAAGTTCGAAGTGCGCGCCTGTCCCTGCTAGCGCTCCCCCCGTTTCATTCCGCGCTCCTTTGGCGCCTCGTAAGAGACGCCAAGGCAAGCACACTGCACACGGCGCTTCGCGCCGTGCTATAATCCTGACACCGCCTGCCGACTCTCCGGTTACAGCGGCATCCTTCACTCCCGAGGTTATCAACAACCTCAATAAATTACTCAAGAATGACGTCAAGTCTGACGTCATTCTCACTCATGCCTCGGTCGAAGGCAACGGCATCTGTATTGCCGCCTCCCGCGTCCCCTCCCCCGCCGAAATTTCCTTCGTGCTCAAGCATGTTCGGCGTATCTTTCCAAGCCCGAACGTTCCAATCGGTCACTCCCCCATCACGTCGACGTCATATCTTAAGATAGTTGACATTCCCCACGTGCCCGCTTCCTCTAAGGAGTGGGTGCTCAAGCAACATGAGGCGTTCACAAGCGCTCTCAACAAGTCTCCAGTTGGCACTTCGCTGGCCAAACTAATCAAACACAAGCCGCGCTTCATGCGCGCCTCCCCTCATTCCGACTTGTGCTGGGCATGGGTCGACATCCATGACACAGTGTCGGGCTCTAATGCCCGACTCTACATTTCCAAGTTTGTGTCCATCAGCGGCACGAACTGTCAGATCAAGGGTGCTCGCCCCCATTCCGGCTCCGTCCACTGCACTCGCTGTCAGCGCTGGGGCCATCATTCCGATCAGTGCCGTGCCAAGTGTGCACGCTGCTCCCTCTGCTCTGGTCCTCATTCCGAGGCCAATCACTTCAAGTGTGTCGACGCTAAGCGCGTCGACGTGCGCCAATGCGCAAATTGTACCGTGGCTAAACGCCCAGCGGACAAGCGCTCTAATTCCTCTACGGATGCTAAGGTGTGCCCATTCTGGAAGAATAGGATCGATCGTGCATGGCTCAAGCGCCAGTTTCCCGCGCGGTTGACTTAAGGTGGACAGACAGCCGTCGCCGGGTTGGGTTGGTGGATTCTGATGGAGAACTTGGAAGGTTGCATAGTGGTTTAGGAGGGAGAAACGGTAGTGGTGAGGAACAATTTCTCTGAGGATCTAAAGTGACTTCGAGTCTGCCTCAACTTTTCATTTTCATATTTGATATGTCTGCTTCCGCAAAAGGGACTGCGAGTGCTCTAGTGTTCCGGTATTATGTAGGATGTATTGCCTGACTGCTTGGTTTTATCCCGGGGCCTCTTACATATGTACTACCGTCTCGATTTGTTTTGTTCTTTTTTCTCTTTCTCTATAGCGCTTGACCTTGTCGTGCTGGATACGGTTTTGTAGTTAGAATACTGTAGTTCTGGGCCTCTGTAAACTGGTGAGGGTAGGAACGTGTCGTGACACCCGACGTACGAGTAGTTTTGAAATAAACTTACGTTGATTACAAAAAAAAAAAAAAAAAAAAACCGACTTCTGGCCCTAGGAACGCATCAATCGCTTGTTCCTTTTGTGGGAGGGGAGGGTAGGGCACATGCCTAGGAGGTGCAGAAAGCAAAGGCATGCGAAGAAACACGCTCAGGAGCGCTCCAGACTGCCTGAAACTCAGGATATACAGTGGCTCAAAAAACTGTCCCAGTGTTTCGAGGTTTTGCACTATTTGCGTCATAGCACAATGAGCTTTATGAGTATGATTATGTAATTAATATAATTCATACCCCTACATGTGGTCTTCAAAACGCATGTAAGATGACATATTTCAAGCAGTAAAAGGCCGAGAAATTAAATCAACAAAATAATCAATCATTGGGACAGTTGTTTGACCCTCTACTCAAGTTACAATTAATACTTTGTATGACCACCCTTGGCCTTGGTAACTGCTTGGCACCTCCTGGGCATGCTTTCTATAAGTCTTTGGCATTCTTCTAGTGTGATTTTGTCCCACTCTTCAGCCACTCTATCCCACAATTCATGTACTCCCTTTGGTGGCTTGGGGTAGACCTTTAGCTTGTCCTTGAGATTGACCCAGAGGTGTTCATGTTAGGTGATGACAGGACAAGTCACCTGACAGTTCGGAGCTCTGAGTTCTCACATAATCTGTACTGTGCCTCAGCCCCTGCAGCAGGCCCTCAGTCGTGGGTTCCACCTCTAGGCCACCTACTCGGATGCCTCTCACGGAGCCTGCAAGGCTACAGGTCGAGCTACAGGTGGTTATGTGACTCTTGTCTGGGGTGCTGCTGTAGGTTGGTCTTCTAAGCAGTTTCTGACCTCAGGAGTAATCTCTTATCATGTCTCTACCTTGCCCGTGTTAGAGTGAGCAAGCAGTCTACAAGTGTTATTGGTGGACTTAGATATATGCGGACGAGTTTAGTCACATGATAGCTTAGTCATGTATGGTTGAACTTCCCTGTGGACGCTTCAGAGGCCTTAGCTTCTTACAGTCTGTCCACAGGTGAGTACAAGTTAGTATATCACAATACAGCTTCTTACAGTCTGTCCACAGTTGTCCCTAGGATTGCTCAATCAGTTCCCATCCGTTTGACTCGTTTCTAGGCTCGTTAGGATTGCCACTGCAACCGCTATC
>NW_006267347.1:392627-399097 GCF_000300575.1 Agaricus bisporus var. bisporus H97
TAGGATCGCTCTAGCGGCTCTCATACGTCTGGCTCATATGCCAACACGTTTCGATTTCGTATCCCACGTTTAGCGTTCGCGTGTGCGAGATCTTGCTCCCCATCATCATATCCTTATCCGCCTTGGAAGGGACTGAACTAGCTAGAGATATGGTGTAGAGTGTGAAGAGTTTAGGTTTGTGAAGTATGGAAAAGAGACTAGAGCGGTCGAGTTTACAAGAGTCCTATTAAAGGTAGAACAATAGAGGTTGCAGTGGCGATCCTAACGAGCCTAGAAACGAGCTGAACGGATAAGAACTGACTGAGCAATCCCTAGAACAAACTGTGGATACACTGTAAGAAGCTATATTGTGTTCTGATAACTTGTACTCACCTGTGGATACACTGTAAGAAGCTAAGGCCTCTGAAGCGTCCACAGGGGAGTTCAACCATACATGACTAAGCTATCATGTGACTAAACTCGTCCGCATATATCTAAGTCCACCAACTACACTTGTAGACTGCTTGCTCACTCTAACACACCCCCTTGATCCAGCCAGTCTACTCAAGTCCCAATAGTGGAACAGCAAACTCAACTACCTTCTTTGCGACAGCCTTGGTAAGGATGTCGGCCACTTGCTCGTGTGTAGAAACATACAAAGGATCTATGAGTCCTTCTTCAACAGCCTCCCAGAGCCAGTAGAAGCGCAGGTCAAGGTGTTTCATGCGTCCATGATGCTCTGGATTCTTGGCTACACTGATTCCTGACTTGTTATCAACGAATAGAGTCGAAGGAAGTGTAAGGGGGAAGCCAAACTCGGTCAGGATATTCCTAGTCCACTTGATCTCTTTGCCAGCCTCGACGGCAGCTACAAACGCAGCCTCAGTGCTCGAGAGAGTCACAAATGGCTGGCGCTTAGAAGACCAGCCCACAGCAGCTCCCGAGACAAGAGTCACATAACCACCAGTTGCTCGACCTGTAGCCTTGCAGGCTCCGTGAGAGGCGTCCGAGTAGGTAGTGAAGAGTTCCTCCGAGTCACTAGCTCGATAGACTAGCTTGTAGTGCATAGTGCCAATGAGATACCGGAATAAGTGCTTGACTGCAAGCCAGTGAGCCGGAGCTGGGTTCGAGTTGAACCTCCCGAGATAGGAGACAGCATAGGCAATGTCGGGACGAGTCATAGTGGCGAGATACTGAAGAGCACCTACAGCATTGAGCATCCCGCTCCTTGAACCACAACCACTACCTTCCTGTTTTGGAAGCCTTGGTGGAAGTACCTTGAGTAGCGAATATTATCATCCTGAATGCCTCCCAAGCCTAAGCGTCCCAAGGCTAAGTCTGATGCGGTGGTCCCCTCGTGGGCCGACCATGTCAATCTCGACGAGCTGAACGAGAATCAGCGTCAATTCCTCTTCGCCAACTCAGGATCAGCTCCGGCCATCCTGGCTACTCTTCAACACAAGGGGTCTATCACCTCTTGGAACCCTCCTCGTGGTGGCCCGCTGGACGTTCGTCCATTCGGCCCGGATTCTATCATCCCCGCGCCCAACACTGATTGGGATGCCGATGGGGGTGAACTCTTCGACCTCCCCGGAAGTAGTCTGGACCCTGCACAGACCACTTCTACTCTTGGTAAACGGCCCCAGCCACCCTCTCCTGCCCCCTCCACCTCGCTTGCAGCTGGCACTCCGCCGGCTAAGGCAGGTGATGATCAAGACATGCGCTCACCCGAGTCACCCACCCCCGCAAGCGCCCCCTTTTGGGGTGTTTACTTCAGGAATCTAGAGAACGCACTGGCCACTCTGGACCCCACACACCACCAGTCGGCGCGGTACCTCGGTACTATGCTCACTGGGTTGCAGAAGATAGTGCGCGATGAGCGCTATCTCTCCCTTCAGGTTGACGGCGGTTTCACCGTTGCCGACCTCATTGATGCCTTGCCGCACAGGTCTAGTGTGGTCCAGCCCCCCCACCCTCCTCGTGTTCCGGAGACCGGCCCTCGGCCTACCTCCAAACCCCCTCCTAAGAAGGTCAAGTTTAACCCGCCTTCTCCCCTTGCCAAGAAGGCGAGTGCTCCAGCTTCGGCTGATAGTGCACCGCCTATTCTTTCCCAACGACCGCCTCCATCTCAGGCCCCGGCCGTTTCCGTCCGCACCCCGCATGCCAAGACTCCTGTCCGACGCAAGCAGGGCAAACACACAGTCCACGGCCCGTCTCGCCGAGGCATTATCATCTCCCCCCCGAGGAATGTTCGTCTCGGGGCTCACAAGTTCAAGGTTGAATTTATCAACAAACTCAACAACCTCCTACTCACTGATCTGAAGGTCGACGACCTTCTTATCGAACATGCTGCTGAACACGGGATATCCACCTTCCTCGCCACCACCCGTGTCCCCACTCCCGCTGAGTGCGCGTTCGTGCTTAAACACGTGCGTGCACACTTCGTCATTGAAGGGAAAGATAACGCCGGTCCGATCACCCTATCCACTCCCACGTCCACTTCTTATCTCAAGATCGTGGACATTCCTATCACCGATCCTAAATCAAAGGATTGGCTCAAAGCCACGGACGTCACTCTCTCCGAAGCGATGCTCGCATCTCCAGTCGGATCCTCGCTAGCCGACATCATCAAACACGTTCGCCTCATGCGAACCTCCCCTCATTCGGATTCATGCATAGCGTGGGTCGACATCTCCGACACCGTCTCGGGAACTTCTGCTAAGAAGTTCATTGGGAAGTTTATTTCTGTGGCACGCAAGAACTGCAAGATCCTCGGCGCTCGCCCCCACTCCGGTTCCGTCCTGTGCACTCGGTGTTACAGGTGGGGCCACCACTCATCTCAGTGCCGCCGCCTCGGTGTGCGCTGCCCTCTATGCGGAGGCCCTCATCGCGAGGACTCTCACTCTCTCATGGTGCCCGACGACAAAGTTGCACACCGACACTGCGTGAACTGTACCGCTTCCAAGCGGGAAAAGCGCAGCCACTCCGCTACAGATAAGGCTTGTCCTTTCTGGAAGCATCGGTTCGATCGGGAATGGCTTCGCAAGCAATTCCCAGCAAAGTGACAGCGTGTGTATTAACGTGCGTTATTTTTAGTAGATGTTTCTTTCTATTTTTACACTCTCTCTTCTTTCTACGGCGGGTCGTTACCTCGGCCTTTCTTACGGACCGTTATGTAGTCCTTCTTCTTTGATATTTCCTTTCCAAGTCTCTCTGTTAAACCCTGTTGCCAGCGTTTGACCTTGTCACGCGTCAGGGGGGGGGTCACCTTTGTAGTCGTAGCTGGCAGGTGTACGTAAAGCCGGGGGAACGCGTCATGGCACCCCACGTATGAGTAGTATTGAAATATATTACATTGATTACAAAAAAAAAAAAAAAAAAAAAAAAAAACCTACAGCATTGAGATAAGGAACTGACTTCATCTCAGCCTGATCCTCGAGTGAAGGAATAATGTCCGAGAGCTCAGATCCCGGAGCGAGGGGAGTGGATAAAGGATTAGCATCATCCATATTGAAGCGTTCTAGGAGCTCCTTGATGTAGTGCTCCTGCGAGAGGGAGATGGAGCGAGTAGAAGAGTCCTGAGTGACCTGAATACCCAGCAGAAGTGTAGTAGACCCGAGATCACGGAGTTTGAAGTGTTTGGACAGCTCAGAGACAGCCGAGGCCATGGCAGCATCACTTTTCGAGACAAGAGTAATATCGTCAATGAATACTGGCACAATGACCTTGATGTCACCTTTGGAGTAGATGTAGATGGAGCTGTCAGAGCGAAGCCTAGTGTAGCCAATGCCTTCAAGGACACCCCGAAGTTTCTTATTCCACTGCCTGGCAGCCTGCTTGAGGCCATAGAGCAATTTACGGAGCCGAAAGACCATGTTAGGACTACCAATGTGATAGCCCTCAGGTTGGCGCATATAGATCTCCTCTTCGAGTTCCCCATAAGTGAAGGCAGAAGAGATGTCAACGGAGCGCATTTTGTAGCCTTCTCTAGCTGCAAGAGCAATAATGAGGCGTAGCGAGGCAGGACGGATTGTGGGGGCAAAGACCTCGGTGAAGTCGAATCCCGGACATTGGGAATAGCCCTTAGCAACGAGACGAGCCCGGTAGCGCTCAATTGAGCCGTCGGCAAGTCGTTTGACTTTGAACACCCAGCCAGAGTTGACTACCTTCTTGCCTGGAGGCAGTTCCATTAGTTCCCAAGTCCCGTTAGCCTCGAGGTTAAAGATCTCAGTGTTACAAGCCTCAGTCCAGCAGTCAGAGTCAGGAGACTTCATAGCTAGTCTATAACTCCGGGGATCAGCACCCGAAACGGCACCAGCAAACTCAACTTCACAGTACTCCGAGTCAGCTAGCAGAGCAGCTTCGTCGTCAGAGTCAGAGTCATTACCAGTTAAGTCTGGTTGTTTGAGCTTCCACCATTGACCAGGAGGCTTCCGAACTCGCCCAGTACGTCTAGGAACATGAGGGGGCTCAAGAGGCGCTCCGGCAGTAGGAGGAGTCACTGGGAGAGGTGCATGGATTTGTGGAGGAGTGACTGGAGGAATCAAGGGAGGAATTAACGTGAGAGGTGGTAGCGGTAGAACTGGCTTCTCTTCAGGAGGAACTGAAGCGGACGGAGTGGGAGTCTTAGGACGAGCAGGAGGGAAGTGATTATCACCCCCTTCATCCTGTAGAGGTGGCAGTCCCGAGTGTGATGATGTATCATCAGGAATTGGTAGTGACTCTGGTAGGCAAGCAAATGACGGGACAGCCTCGAGTTGGGCTTTGGAAGTGCCCGGAAAGTATCTCTCATCAAAATCAGCTCTCTCGGAGATCATGGTTCGCTTAGTGACTGGGTTGTAGAATTTCCAGCCTTTGTATCCAGCCGGATAGCCTATAAAGACACACTTCTCGTAGTGAGGCTGAATAGAATTTCGCTTATCTCGTTGTACATGGACATAGGAAGTGCACCCCCATACCCGGAGATGTGAGACATCAGGTTTTCGCTTATAGAAAGCTTGGAAGGGAGTAGTGCCCGAAAGCGAAGCAGTGGGAAGCATATTCCAGACATGGACCATAGACGAGATACATTCACCCCAGAACGAACCAGGTAGCTGTTAAAGGTAGAACGATAGAGGTTGCAGTGGCGATCCTAACGAGCCTAGAAGCGAGTCAATCGGATAGGAACTGACTGAGCAATTCCAAGGACAAACTGTGGATACACTGTAAGAAGCTATATTGTGTTCTGATAACTTGTACTCACCTGTGGATGTCGGCCATTTGGCTGAGTGGGCATTTTGTCAGGATGTAGGCGTTTCCTGCCTGGCACTAGCGCTCGTTCACCAGTGGTCCTGCGTTCGAACCTGGGGGTGAGCAGGATTTATCCTCTACCTTAGGTAAGCAGTGAGCTAGGTTGTGATGACCAAGCAATAACACGGGTGACACCGAATGTTCCCACGGTTCCTTGATTAGGTAATCTGTGGTGAGCGTCATGTGGGCAAGGTGGAGAGACATGTCACGTGATTGTTCCCACGAGGCTGATCAGGACTAGCGCGGGGGTAATGCAGGTAGCTGCAAGCGCTTGTGTATACGGGCGTCTGTTACTTGTGGACATGGCTTCGTGCTGAGTCATCCCCCGGCCGTGTAGAGGAAAAGTATGCCGAGTTAACACTGTAATGGTGTGATGAGCGGTATGCGAATTCGCCCAGGAGTCCAGTAACATGGCGTGGAGCCGGTGCTTCGGCATTGGTGAACGTAGGGCATCTATAAGAGGTGGATCATCCTTGAAACAAGCCGACCGGGAAACCGGACAGGCCACCACCCACCATAGGGCCGTTCGCCGATGGTAGTTAGTAGGGATCACCTAAGCTCCGGATCCGGGCCACTGCATTAAGCAACCCGGGGATCAATCCGGTAACGGCCCCTGCAAGACGGAGAGCTCGGACAGTTACATCACGGTACCTCAGCCCGTTAGGGGCATATGAAACCGGCTGCCGAGTAACGGGAAGGGGTGGTCGGACTAAGGCGATGTTATAGTGCCGGCTGGCCTGGGCCGTAGCGGTCGGTGTGGAGAACACCTGGCCGGCTCGAGAGGACACTATCCTCCGTCGGTGGCCCTGGTACAGTTAAAATAGCCAGGTTGCTGCTTAAGTTGATTCCACGGCACGGTCCAAAAGGGCTGGCGGGGCAGAGTGGCCAATTAGCCATGCGTCGCAAGACACCCCCTTAGCCGGGTACGGTTTTGTAGATAGAATACTGTTGTTCTGGGCCTCTGTAAACTGGCGAGTGTAGTAAGCCGCGGGAACGTGTCGTGACACCCGACGTACGAGTAGTATTGAAATATACTTACGTTGATTACAAAAAAAAAAAAAAAAAAAAAAAACTCACCTGTGGATACACTGTAAGAAGCTAAGGCCTCTGAAGCGTCCACAGGGGAGTTCAACCATACATGACTAAGCTATCATGTGACTACAACACCCGGATATCTCTAAGTCCATCAACAGCCAAGTGTA
>NW_006267347.1:399269-406220 GCF_000300575.1 Agaricus bisporus var. bisporus H97
TACACTCGCCAGTTTACAGAGGCCCAGAACAACAGTATTCTACGCAAACGTATCCAGCGCGACGAGGTCAAGCGCTATCGAGAGAAAGAAAAGAAACAAAACAAAAACAGATCGAAATATTGGTACATACGTAAGGGGACCCGGGATAAAACCAAGCAGTCAGTCAATACACCCTACATAATACCGTTGCGCTATAGAGCACTCGCAGTCCCTTTTGCGGAATCAAACATATCAAATATGAAAGTGAAAAAATTTGAGGCATACTCGAAGTAACTTTAGATCCTCAGAAAGTCTTGTCCTCACCACTACCGTTCTCCCTCCTAAACCGCTACGCAGCTTTCCCGTATCTCCATCAGAATCCCCGACCCAACCCGGCGACGGTTCACTGTACTCCTCAAGTCGACCGCGCAGGGAACTGGCGTTTAAGCCACGCACGATCGAACCTGTTTTTCCAAAACGGACAGACCTTCGAGTCCGTAGCGGAATGTGAGCGCTTGTCCGCTGGGCGTTTCGCCGCGGTACAATTTGCGCATTGGCGCACGTCGACGCGCTTAGCGTCGACACACTTGAAGTGATTGGCCTCGGAGTGAGGACCAGAGCAGAGAGAACAGCGCGCGCACTTGGCACGACACTGGTCGGAGTGATGGCCCCAGCGCTGACAACGAGCGCAGTGAACGGAGCCGGAATGAGGACGAGCGCCCTTGATTTGACAGTTCGTGCCGCCAATGGACACAAACTTGGAGATATAGGTGCGAGCATTACTGCCCGACACCGTGTCGTGGATATCAACCCATGCCCAGCATGAGTCGGAATGAGGGGAGGCGCGCATGAAGCGCGGCTTGTGCTTGATAATTTTGGCCAGCGAAGCGCCGACCGGGGATTTATTGAGAGCGTTAATGAACGCCTCGTGTTGCTTGAGCGCCCACTCTTTGGAGGAAGCGGGCACATGGGGGATATCGACGATCTTCAAGTAAGATGTCGACGTGATGGGGGAGTGGCCGATGGGGATGTTCGGACTTGGGAAGATACGCCGAACGTGCTTGAGCACGAAGGAGATTTCGGCGGGGGACGGGACACGGGAGGCGGCAATACAGATGCCGTTGCCTTCGACCGAGGCATGAGTGAGGATGACGTCAGATTTGACGTCACTCTTGAGTAATTTGTTGAGGTTGTTAATGACCTCGGGTGTGAATGAAGCCGCAGTAACCGGAGAGTCCGCAGGCGGCGTCAGGATAATGGCACGGCGCGAAGCGCCGTGTGCTGTGTGCTTGCCTTGACGTCTCTTGCGAGGCGCCGAAGGAGCGCGGAAGGAAACAGGAGCGGCGTCTTTGGGTGCAGGCGCGCGCTTTGAACTTGGGACGGGAAGGGGTTTGGTGGGCGCCTTCCCAGACGCTGGTGGTGGAGCGGCCGGCTCATCCACTTCCATGAGTGGGGCCGTTGCCGAGGGAGTGACGTCAGTAGAAGGTGCCGGATCGACCCGGACCTTCTTCTTCGGCGGCTTGGACTTGGCTGATTCAGCAGGTGGCTGTGCGTCCCGCGGATTTACACGTGTAGCAGGTGCGTCAACTGCGAGTGCAGGCGCAACAACTGCCGGGGGGAGGATACGACGGAGAATGGGGATTTTCTCCTTGAATAAAGAGTGGATGATATTGATATCATCGTCCATGATGGTGGGGAAAGCGCTAATGATGGATTGCTTCCATTTGGAGGAAGATAGCAGCTCGAAGAGGCCGACAGCATTGTTGATGGTCTCGACAATAGCCTCGGTGGATTCTTTACTGTCCAATTGCTCCTCATCTTCAGGAGAAGCCGGACGGGGGGTAGTGGCGTCCTCGTAGTCAAGGGCCATGGAAGAGTCGTCACTGTCGCATACCGAGACGGCAGCGACAGAGGGACCGGAGGAAGAAGACCCCGGCGAGATGGGGCGCTTCGAGGAGAGCACGGAAGCCGAAGGCGACGGTGCGCGAGGAGGGGAAGGGGGACGAGTGGGCACCGGCGGCGGAGGCGTCGGCACACGAGGGGGAGGAGGAGGGACACTGGGCGGTGTCTTGACAGCCGGAGGGGCTGCACCGATCCCAGAAGAGTGGCCAGAAGGCCCTTTGACTTTACCTTTGGCAAGTGCAGAGGCCTCTGCGTTGGCGATGGCGACCGCAGGGGCAATGCCCCGATTGCGGACCGCGTCCATGATTGCTCTGTTCTCCTGCGAGTCGAACCCGAAGGTAGGGAGCGTTATTAGACCTTGATATTTGGGGTCGAGTAATGTCTCAACGTCGGAGACGGTGAGACGAGTGGCGTTGGGATTGGCGGGCGGTGACGGCGCCTGAGACGGGGGACGGGACGGGTATGGCGTTGAGGCCGGTGCGGACTGTTGCTTGCGACGCGGAGCGGGCATTGGAACGATGTATTGTTACAACTATACTCTAGCACTAAGACTTCCAAAAGAGGAAGGTAGTGGTAAGAGGTCAAGGAGCGTGACAGCTTCTTACAGTCTGTCCACAGTTGTAACTAGGATTGCTCAGTCAATTCCTGTCCGTTCGCCTCGTTTCTAGGACCGTTAGACTCGCCACTGCGTCGCGTACATTCTACGTTCAACAGGTTATGGGCCCCGGCTTCTAACGCTTAAAAAACGACTATTAGTTTATCAACCTCAACTCTTCTCAATCATCTTCCTATCTCTATCAACTTCTATCCCTTCCCCTGCACTCACATCGACGTCTATGGCCTCGCAATCGCGCACACACGCTCCCTACGCCTGGGACACCATGTCGACGCGTTTTGGCGCGTCTCCGACGCGTCTGAGAGCCTCTACATCGACCACAACTCCCTCTGGCAGCCATACACCCTCTCCACACTCTCTGGGACCGATTTCCGGCCCTAAGAACGCGTCAATCGCTTGTTCCTTTTGTGGGAGGGTAGGGCACATGTCTAGGAGGTGCAGGAAGCGAAAGAACGCGAAAAAACGCGCTCAGGAGCGCTCCAGACTGCCTGGAACTTCTAAAAGTAATGTCAAAGGGCCACTTGGCCATCTGAGTGGGATAGGTGCAGCTCTTCCAGCTGTCAAGACACCACCCACTCCTCTTGGGGATGTTTCTACTGGTTCTGGCTCTCCTGGCTCTGATATTCCTCTGAGAGCGTCCGCTCTTGGTGCTTATTCCTCACTTTCATCCTCTCCCTCATCATCTTTCCCACCATCCTTGCCACTACAGCTTGATGCTGACTTTTTCTGGCTGGCTGATACTGGTGCTACATCCCACATGACTCCTCACCGCCATTGGTCAAATCCTACTCCCCTCATTCGCATCCCTATCCCCCTTGCTGACAAACTTTACTGTTCTATTCAGCTGGTGTAGGGTCTGTTGTCTTTCCACCCTGTGGTGAATGAAAAGAGACTAGAGCGGTCGAGTTACGAGAGTCCTTCATGTTCCTGACCTCCAGGAGTAATCTCTTATCATGTCTCTACCTTGCCCGACACAAGGGCTTCAATATCACTATCTCCGCTCAGTCTATTGACTTCAAATACCAAGGGATTTCGCTTTTCACGGCCACTATCCATTCCAACTTTTTTTTTTTTTTTTTTTTTTTTTTTTGTAGTCAATATAGTTCTATCCATTCCAACAACTCTGCTGAGCTCGACGGCTCAACTCTCACTTCGGAGGCTGCTTTTTCTGTCTCCACTCTCCCAGTTGACCTCTCGCTATGGCACCGCCGCTTCATTCATCACAACTACGCTGATGTGAAGTCTATGATCAGTAAGGATCTAGTTTCCGGGTTCAAACTCGAGTCTAACTCGTCCCCTGACTCTATCTGTGAGCCGTGTCTAGCTGGCAAGATGCATTCTCTTCCTTTTCCCTCCTCTTTGAATCACAATCGCTCTCCTCTCGAGCTAGTGCATTCAGATCTTCACGGACCGCTCCCAGTTGCTTCAAACTCAGGCTACAAGTACTGGATCACCTTCATTGACGACGCGACGCGTTTTCGGGCAGTGTATCTGCTCAAAGCCAAGTCGGAGGCATTTGAAGCCTTCAAAGTCTACAAATCCTGGGCTGAGACTCAACTCGGAGTCAAACTGCGAGCACTACAGGATGACAAGGGAGGTGAATACATGTCTAAGGCTTTCATAAGCTTTACTGAGCTTGCTGGCATCGAGAGACGTCACTCAACTCGAAACCGGCCTCAGCAGAATGGTCTTGCTGAAAGGGCTAATAGGACTATGGGAGAGAGGATCACTGCTATGCTCTCGGAATCTCGGCTACCTCCTTCTTTCTGGGGTGAATGTATCTCGTCTATGGTCCATGTCTGGAATATGCTCCCTACTGCTTCGCTTTCGGGCACTACTCCCTTCCAAGCTTTCTGTAAGCAAAACCTGATGTCTCACATCTCCGGGTATGGGGATGCACTGCCTATGTCCATGTACAACGAGATAAGTGCAATTCTCTCCAACCTCACTACGAGAAGTGTGTCTTTATTGGCTATCCGGCTGGCTACAAAGGCTGGAAGTTCTACAACCCAGTCACAAAGCGAACCGTGATCTCCGAGAGAGCTGATTTTGACGAGAGATACTTTCCGGGCACTTCTAAAGCCCAACTCGAGGCTGTCCCATCATTTGCTTGTCTACCAGAGTCACTACCAATTCCTGATGATACATCATCACACTCGGGACTGCCACCTCTACAGGATGAAGGGGGTGATAATCACTTCCCTCCTGCTCGTCCTAAGACTCCCACTCCATCCGCTTCAGTTCCTCCTGAAGAGAAGCCAGTTCTACCTCTACCACTTCCAGTAATTCCTCCATTCATTCCTCCTGTGATTCCTCCAGTCACTCCTCCACAAATCCATGCACCTCTCCCAGTGACTCCTCCTACTGCCGGAGCGCCTCTTGAGCCCCCTCACGTTCCTAGACGTACTGGGCGAGTTCGGAAGCCTCCTGGTCAATGGTGGAAGCTCAAACAACCAGACTTAGCTGGTAATGACTCTGACTCGGATGACGAAGCTGCTCTGCTAGCTGACTCTGAGTTCTGTGAAGTCGAGTTTGCTGGAGCTGTTTCGGGTGCTGATCCCCGGAGTTATAGACTAGCTATGAAGTCTCCTGACTCTGACTGCTGGACTGAGGCTTGTAACACTGAGATATTCAATCTCGAGGCTAATGGAACTTGGGAGGTAATGGAACTGCCTCCAGGCAAGAAGGTAGTCAACTCTGGCTGGGTGTTCAAAGTCAAACGACTTGCCGACGGCTCTATTGAGCGCTACCGGGCTCGTCTTGTTGCTAAAGGCTATTCCCAACGTCCCGGATTCGATTTCACCGAGGTCTTTGCCCCTACATTCCGTCCTGCATCACTACGCCTCATTATTGCTCTTGCAGCTAGAGAAGGCTACAAAATGTGTTCAGTCGACATCTCCTCTGCCTTCACTTATGGGGAACTCGAAGAGGAGATTTATATGCGCCAACCCGAGGGCTATCACATTGGTAGTCCTAACATGGTCTTTCGGCTCCGTAAATCGCTCTATGGCCTCAAGCAGGCTGCCAGACAGTGGAATAAGAAACTCCGGAGTGTTCTTGAGGGTATAGGCTACTCTAGGCTTCGCTCCGACAGCTCCATCTACATCTATTCCAAAGGCGACATCAAGGTCATTGTTCCTATCTTCATTGACGACATTACTCTTGTCTCGAAGAGTGATGCAGCTATGACTTCGGCAGTCACTGAGCTCTCGAAACACTTCAAGCTCCGTGATCTCGGGTCCACTACACTTCTGCTGGGTATTCAGGTGAAGCAGGATCGCTCTCATCACACTATCTCCCTCTCGCAGGAGCACTACATCAAGGAGCTCCTAGAACGCTTCAATATGGATGACGCTAATCCCCTATCCACTCCACTGGCTCCGGGATCTGAACTCTCTGACATTGTTCCTTCACTCGAGGAGCAGGCTGAGATGAAGTCAGTTCCTTATCTCAATGCTGTAGGTGCTCTTCAGTATCTGGCCACTATGACTCGCCCCGACATTGCCTATGCTGTCTCCTATCTCGGGAGGTTCAACTCGAACCCAGCTCCGGCTCACTGGCTTGCAGTCAAGCACTTATTCCGGTATCTCATTGGCACTATGCACTACAAGCTAGTCTATCGAGCTAGTGACTCGGAGGAACTATTCACTACCTACTCGGACGCCTCTCACGGAGCCTGCAAGGCTACAGGTCGAGCTACAGGTGGTTATGTGACTCTAGTCTCGGGAGCTGCTGTAGGTTGGTCTTCTAAGCGCCAGCCATTTGTGACTCTCTCGAGCACTGAGGCCGAGTTTGTTGCTGCCGTCGAGGCTGGCAAAGAGATCAAGTGGACTAGGAATATCCTGACCGAGTTTGGCTTCCCTCTGACACTTCCTTCGACACTCTTCGTTGATAACAAGTCAGGAATCAGTGTAGCCAAGAATCCAGAGCATCACGGGCGCATGAAACACTTGGACCTCCGCTTTTACTGGCTCCGGGAGGCTGTTGAAGAAGGACTCATAGATCCTTTGTATGTTTCTACACACGAGCAAGTGGCCGACATCCTTACCAAGGCTGTCGCAAAGAAGGTAGTTGAGTTTGCTGTTCCTCTATTAGGACTTGAGTAGACTGGCTGGATCAAGGGGGTGTGTTAGAGTGAGCAAGCAGTCTACAAGTGTTACTGGTGGACTTAGATATATGCGGACGAGTTTAGTCACATGATAGCTTAGTCATGTATGGTTGAACTCCCCTGTGGACGCTTCAGAGGCCTTAGCTTCTTACAGTCTGTCCACAGGTGAGTACAAGTTATTAGAACTCAATACAGCTTCTTTCAGTCTGTCCACAGTTGTAACTAGGATTGCTCAGTCAATTCCTGTCCGTTCGCCTCGTTTCTAGGACCGTTAGACTCGCCACTGCGTCGCGTACATTCTACGTTCAACACCCCCTTGATCCAGCCAGTCTACTCAAGTCCCAAT
>NW_006267347.1:406320-416481 GCF_000300575.1 Agaricus bisporus var. bisporus H97
TTCTTTTGCCACAGCCTTGGTAAAGGATGTCGGTCACTTTGCTTGTGAGTCAAAACATATAAAGGATCAATGAGTCCTTCTTCAACAGTCCCCCGAAGCCAGTAAAAGCGCAAGTCCAGGTGTTTCATGTGTCCATGATGTTCTGGATTCTTGGCTACACTTACACTATCAACGAAGAGTGTCAAAGGAAGTGTCAGAGGGAAGCCAAACTCGGTCAGAATATTCCTAGTCCACTTGATCTCCTTGCCAGCCTCGACGGCAGCAACAAACTCAGCCTCAGTGCTCGAGAGAGTCACAAATGGCTGGCGCTTAGAAGACCAGCCCACAGCAGCTCCCGAGACAAGAGTCACATAACCACCAGTTGCTCGACCTGTAGCCTTGCAGGCTCCGTGAGAGGCGTCCGAGTAGGTAGTGAATAGTTCCTCCGAGTCACTAGCTCGATAGACTAGCTTGTAGTGCATAGTGCCAATGAGATACCGGAATAAGTGCTTGACTGCAAGCCAGTGAGCCGGAGCTGGGTTCGAGTTGAACCTCCCGAGATAGGAGACAGCATAGGCAATGTCGGGACGAGTCATAGTGGCCAGATACTGAAGAGCACCTACAGCATTGAGATAAGGAACTGACTTCATCTCAGCCTGATCCTCGAGTGAAGGAATAATGTCTGAGAGCTCAGATCCCGGAGCGAGGGGAGTGGATAAAGGATTAGCATCATCCATATTGAAGCGTTCTAGGAGCTCCTTGATGTAGTGCTCCTGCGAGAGGGAGATGGAGCGAGTAGAAGAGTCCTGAGTGACCTGAATACCCAGCAGAAGTGTAGTAGACCCGAGATCATGGAGTTTGAAGTGTTTGGACAGCTCAGAGACAGCCGAGGCCATGGCAGCATCACTTTTCGAGACAAGAGTAATGTCGTCAATGAATACTGGCACAATGACCTTGATGTCACCTTTGGAGTAGATGTAGATGGAGCTGTCAGAGCGAAGCCTAGTGTAGCCAATGCCTTCAAGGACACCCCGAAGTTTCTTATTCCACTGCCTGGCAGCCTGCTTGAGGCCATAAAGCAATTTACGGAGCCGAAAGACCATGTTAGGACTACCAATGTGATAGCCCTCGGGTTGGCGCATATAGATCTCTTCTTCGAGTTCTCCATAGGTGAAGGCAGAAGAGATGTTGACTGAGCGCATTTTGTAGCCTTCTCTAGCTGCAAGAGCAACAATGAGGCGTAGTGATGCAGGACGGAATGTAGGGGCAAAGACCTCGGTGAAGTCGAATCCGGGATGTTGGGAATAACCTTTAGCAACGAGACGAGCCCGGTAGCACTCAATTGAGCCGTTGGCAAGTCGTTTGACTTTGAACACCCAGCCAGAGTTGACTACCTTCTTGCCTGGAGGCAGTTCCATTAGTTCCCAAGTCCCGTTAGCCTCGAGGTTAAAGATCTCAGTGTTACAAGCCTCAGTCCAGCAATCCGAGTCAGGAGACTTCATTGCTAGTCTATAACTCCGGGGATCAGCACCCGAAACGGCTCCAGCAAACTCGACTTCACAGAACTCAGAGTCAGCCAGCAGAGCAGCTTCGTCGTCAGAGTCAGAGTCATTACCAGCTAAGTCTGGTTGTTTGAGCTTCCAGGATATCCTTATGGGTGATCAAGTGATTGAAGCTATGGGATCTGTAGATCAATTCCGTGCCTTGGAATGTGTCAGAAGGCCAGCTGTTGTCAGATCTCGAGATCAAGGGACATGGCGGTCGCATTTGTAGACGTTTGGGATTCAAAGACTGGGTCGCGTACAAAAGACTTAGTCAACAAAGTATATCATATTCGAGGCAAACTTATTAAAGTAGAATACGCTAGGCAGAGAGAATTCGTTCCACAGTGTCAGAAGTGTTGGAAATGGAACCACGGAACATCCTGGTGTCGCCTCAGCCATCAGCTGTGCGCCCGATGTGGTCAACCTCACATGACCAAGAACCACACCTTGTTCACCACATGTTGCGGAGCACATCGCTCCTTGAACCTGTACCACTACCTTCCTCTTTTGGAAGTCTCTGTAGTACAGTCTCTAGTCGTAGGAAATACATAGTCCTATGCTCGCTTCGCGTCGCAAACAGTCCCAACCGGCCTCCGCGCCACACCCATCCCGTCCACTGTCTCAGGCACCACCTCCGCCCGCCAATCTGAACTCCAGCCGTCTTCCTTTGAATATGGTTGAATTATACCAAAGAAACACCACTCTGACTCTGTCTGCCCTCAACTCCTATTCTCTTGAGAATCGCGCAATAGTAGACGCTGTCCGCAACCGGGGCATTGCCACCGCGGTCACCATAGCCAACGCCGAAGCTAGAGCACTAGCCAAAGGTAATGTCAAAGGGCCCTCTGGCCAACCCCCTGGGATCGTTGCAGCCCCGCCAGCTGTCAAGACAACGCCCAGAGCCCCCCCTCCTTCCAGCGAGCCGCACAATTGGGCGGACCCGCCCCCTTCCCCTCCTCCCCGCGCACCGTCGCCTGCGGCGTCTGTGCTCTCCAAGCGGTCCCAACGTTTGGGATCCACGTCCTCTGGCCCGTCTGTCGCAGCCGTCTCGGTACGCAATGAAGATGACTCTTCCATGGCTCTCGATTATGAAGCCATCACCCCCCGTCCCGGTTCCCCCAATGAACCGGTTGACAACAAACAAACTGTCATGGATTTTATGCATACCATTGACAGTTTACTCGACGTCCTCTCCCTCTTGGCTGAAGCTGATTGGAGAAAAGATCTCCTTAAGGACATCCCAACTCTCATGGACAACGAGCTCAACGATGTCTATAACCATTTCAAGAATGGAATACAAAAACTCGCCCCCTCCCTCCTGTTAGAGTGTGAGCAAGCAGTCTACAAGTGTAGTTGGTGGACTTAGATATATGCGGACGAGTTTAGTCACATGATAGCTTAGTCATGTATGGTTGAACTCCCCTGTGGACGCTTCAGAGGCCTTAGCTTCTTACAGTCTGTCCACAGGTGAGTACAAGTTATTAGAACACAATATAGCTTCTTACAGTCTGTCCACAGTTGTCCCTAGGATTGCTCAATCAGTTCCTGTCCGTTCGCCTCGTTTCTAGGACCGTTAGACTCGCCACTGCGTCGCGTACATTCTACGTTTAACAGGTTATGGGCTCCGGCTTCTAACGCTTAAAAAACGACGTTTACTTCAACAACCACAGCTCTTCCCCAATCACTTCTGCCTTTCCTCAACTTTTTTCACTTCCCCTGCCCTCATTTCGACTCCAATGGCCTCCGGATCGCCCACCTTCGCGAAACTCAATGAGGAGAACTACTCCACATGGTCTGGAGAGATGGAAGCGTGGCTGAGAGCCTCTGGGCTCTGGAGACTTGTCTCAGGCAGGCAGAAGGCTCCCTCCACCTCTAGCCCTGTTACCCAGGCCGAAGCGGACGCTCTGGACGCGTTTGAGGCTCGCTTGGACAAGGCTGCAGGCTGGCTATACCTTATGGTTGAGCAGGAGCAAAGGATTCACTTCTCTGGCATCCAGGACAGCCCAGTGAAGATGTGGGAGGCTCTAGAGGCTGTACATCGACAGAAAAGGGCTGGAATGCGCTTTAATGCCTATGATGAGCTCTTCTCTATCCGAAAACTCGAGGAGGAGTCCCTCCAATCACTTATCAACAGAGTAGAGAGCTCTAAACGAAAAATCAAGGAACTCCGCCCCTCCTCCTTCACTCTAGAGATGCTAGATGATGAGCTAGCCTCTATGGCTCTCATTAGAGCTCTCCCTGACGAGTTTTCCGCCTTCACCTCGTCTCTATTGCTTATGGACAAGCTAGACAAGTCCACCATTCATCAGGCCTTTGTTACTGAGGATTTGCAACGCAAAAAACGCGCTCAGGACGCCTCTACCTCCTCCCATGCACTAGCTGCTCGCTCTGGCTCTCAAAACACGCCGAAAACCTGCGATTTCTGCGGGAGAGAGGGCCACAAGTTTGCTGAATGCAAAACCTTCGAGAGAGCGAAGTCCCGGGCTCAGGAGGACGCACAAAAGCCTAGAACTCCGTACAAGAGGGCTAACAAGGCTCAGGAAGAGTCTGGGAGCTCTAGCTCGACTCAGGCTCCCGAAAAAGTGCAACGGGTGTCCGAGTTTGCTGGCAATGCAAGTACTCCTTATCCCTCACCTTCTCCCTCGCCTTCTACACCTCTCCAGCTCGATGCTGACTTCCACTGGCTTGCAGATACAGGGGCCACTTCTCATATGACCCCTCACCGGCACTGGTTCAAGTCATATACTAGTCACAAAATCCCTATCCGACTAGCAGACAACTCTATTGTCTATTCTTCGGGAGTGGGATCTGTAGTCTTTGAGCCAGTTGTGAATGGAAAGGTGGTCAGAGCAGTCGAGTTGACTAGAGTTCTGCATGTCCCGGCTCTCCGGAGCAATCTACTATCATGTTTATACCTTGCCCGTAACAAGGGCTTCAATATCACAATCTCCTCTCACTCCATTGACTTCAAACATAAGGGCACATCGCTTTTCACGGCCACTATCCATTCCAACAACTCTGCTGAGCTCGACGGCTCAACTGTGACTTCTGAGACTGCTTTCTCTGTCTCTACCCTCCCGGTTGACCTCTCGCTATGGCATCGTCGCTTCATTCATCACAACTACGCTGATGTGAAGTCTATGATCAGTAAGGACCTTGTTTCCGGGCTCAAACTCGAGTCTAACTCGTCCCCTGACTCTATCTGTGAGCCGTGTCTAGCTGGCAAGATGCATTCTCTCCCTTTTCCCTCCTCCTTGAATCACAATCGCTCTCCTCTTGAGCTGGTGCATTCAGATCTTCACGGACCGCTCCCAGTCGCTTCACACTCAGGCTACAAGTACTGGATCACCTTTATTGACGACGCGACGCGTTTCCGGGCAGTCTATCTGCTTAAAGCTAAGTCGGAGGCATTTGAAGCCTTCAAAGTCTACAAATCCTGGGCTGAGACTCAACTCGGAGTCAAACTGCGAGCACTACAGGATGACAAGGGAGGTGAATACATGTCTAATGCTTTCAAAAGCTTTACTGAGCTTGCTGGCATCGAGAGACGTCACTCGACTCGAAACCGGCCACAGCAGAATGGTCTTGCTGAACGGGCTAATAGGACTATGGGAGAGAGGATCACTGCTATGCTCTCGGAATCTCGGCTGCCTGGGTCTTTCTGGGGTGAATGTATCTCGTCTATGGTCCATGTCTGGAATATGCTCCCTACTGCTTCGCTTTCGGGCACTACTCCCTTCCAAGCTTTCTATAAGCGAAAACCTGATGTCTCACATCTCCGGGTCTGGGGGTGCACTTCCTATGTCCATGTACAACGAGATAAGCGCAATTCTCTCCAACCTCACTACGAGAAGTGTGTCTTTATTGGCTATCCGGCTGGCTACAAAGGCTGGAAGTTCTACAACCCAGTCACTAAGCGAACCGTGATCTCTGAGAGAGCTGATTTTGATGAGAGATACTTTCCGGGCACTTCTAAAGCCCAACTCGAGGCTGTCCCGTCATTTGCTTGCCTACCAGAGCCACTACAAACTCCTAATGATACATCATCATACTCAGGACTGCCACCTCTACAGGATGAAGGGGGTGATAATCACATCCCTCCTGCTTGTCCTAAGACTCCCACTCCGTCCGCTTCAGTTCCTCCTGAAGAGAAGCCAGTTCTACCCCTACCACTTCCAGTAATTCCCCCATTCATTCCTCCTGTGATTCCTCCAGTCACTCCTCCCCAAATCCATGCACCACTCCCAGTTACTCCTCCTACTGCCGGAGTGCCTCTTGAGCCCCCTCACGTTCCTAGACGTACTGGGCGAGTTCGGAAGCCTCCTGGTCAGTGGTGGAAGCTCAAACAACCAGACTTAGCTGGTAATGACTCTGACTCTGACGACGAAGCTGCTCTGCTAGCTGACTCGGAGTACTGTGAAGTCGAGTTTGCTGGAGCCGTTTCGGGTGCTGATCCCCGGAGTTATAGACTAGCTATGAAGTCTCCTGACTCGGATTGCTGGACTGATGCTTGTAACACTGAGATATTCAATCTCGAGGCTAACGGGACTTGGGAGCTCATGGAACTGCCTCCAGGCAAGAAGGTAGTCAACTCTGGCTGGGTCTTTAAAGTCAAACGACTTGCCGACGGCTCAATTGAGCGCTACCGGGCTCGTCTCGTTGCTAAAGGCTATTCCCAACGTCCCGGATTTGACTTCACCGAGGTCTTTGCCCCTACATTCCGTCCTGCATCACTACGCCTCATTGTTGCTCTAGCTGCTAGAGAAGGCTACAAAATGCGCTCAGTCGACATCTCTTCTGCCTTCACTTATGGGGAACTCGAAGAGGAGATCTATATGCGCCAACCCGAGGGCTATCACATTGGTAGTCCTAACATGGTCTTTCGGCTCCGTAAATCGCTCTATGGCCTCAAGCAGGCTGCCAGGCAGTGGAATAAGAAACTCCGGGGTGTCCTTGAAGGCATTGGCTACACTAGGCTTCGCTCTGACAGCTCCATCTACATCTACTCCAAAGGTGACATCAAGGTCATTGTGCCAGTATTCATTGACGACATTACTCTTGTCTCGAAAAGTGATGCTGCCATGGCCTCGGCTGTCACTGAGCTCTCGAAACACTTCAAGCTCCGTGATCTCGGGTCCACTACACTTCTGCTGGGTATTCAGGTGAAGCAGGATCACTCTCATCACACTATCTCCCTCTCGCAGGAGCACTACATCAAGGAGCTCCTAGAACGCTTCAATATGGATGATGCTAATCCACTTTCCACTCCACTCGCTCCGGGATCTGAACTCTCTGACATTATTCCTTCACTCGAGGATCAGGCTGAGATGAAGTCAGTTCCCTATCTCAATGCTGTAGGTGCCCTTCAGTATCTCGCCACTATGACTCGTCCCGACATCGCCTATGCTGTCTCCTATCTCGGGAGGTTCAACTCGAACCCAGCTCCGGCTCACTGGCTTGCAGTCAAGCACTTATTCCGGTATCTCATTGGCACTATGCACTACAAGCTAGTCTATCGAGCTAGTGACTCGGAGGAACTCTTCACTACCTACTCGGACGCCTCTCACGGAGCCTGCAAGGCTACAGGTCGAGCAACTGGTGGTTATGTGACTCTTGTCTCGGGAGCTGCTGTGGGCTGGTCTTCTAAGCGCCAGCCATTTGTGACTCTCTCGAGCACTGAGGCTGAGTTTGTTGCTGCCGTCGAGGCTGGCAAGGAGATCAAGTGGACTAGGAATATCCTGACCGAGTTTGGCTTCCCTCTGACACTTCCTTCGACACTCTTTGTTGATAACAAGTCAGGAATCAGTGTAGCCAAGAATCCAGAGCATCACGGACGCATGAAACACCTAGACCTGCGCTTCTACTGGCTCCGGGAGGCTGTTGAAGAAGGACTCATAGATCCTTTGTATGTTTCTACACACGAGCAAGTGGCCGACATCCTTACCAAGGCTGTGGCAAAGAAGGTAGTTGAGTTTGCTGTCCCTCTATTAGGACTTGAGTAGACTGGCTAGATCAAGGGGGTGTGTTAGAGTGTGAGCAAGCAGTCTACAAGTGTAGTTGGTGGACTTAGATATATGCGGACGAGTTTAGTCACATGATAGCTTAGTCATGTATGGTTGAACTCCCCTGTGGACGCTTCAGAGGCCTTAGCTTCTTACAGTCTGTCCACAGGTGAGTACAAGTTATTAGAACACAATATAGCTTCTTACAGTCTGTCCACAGTTGTCCCTAGGATTGCTCAATCAGTTCCTGTCCGTTCGCCTCGTTTCTAGGACCGTTAGACTCGCCACTGCGTCGCGTACATTCTACGTTTAACACCTCCATCCTCTCCTCCCGGCAGTTGAAGCGCCTGCATCTGCAGTTGACGCACCTGCACCTCATGTCGTTCCGCGGAATGCACAGCCACAGGCTAAGTCAGCCAAACCGCCAAAGAAGAAGTCCCGGGTCGAGCCGGCTTCCTCTGACGTCACTATGACACCTCCGGCTCCGGAACCAGTTCGGACAGAGACCGGTACTCTCCCCCTCCAGGGTCTCAAACGCTTTGAGCCCAAGACATCTAAGCGCGCGCCTCCCCCAGCAAGCGCCCCTGTGGTATCCTTTGCCGCTCCGTCAGCGCCTTGCAAAGCGAGCCGCCGACACCGCCACACCACGCACGGCACTTCGTGCCGTGGTATCAAAGTCACTCCGCCGCCGAGCCTTAACATCACGGTCGCATCATTCACTCCGGAGGTCATCAATGACCTCAACGCCCACATCAAGCGGGACTTGAACTACCAGACAAGTCTCCAGCTTATGCATGCCATGGTTGATGGCAACGGCATTTATCTTGCCACCACCCATGTCCCCACCGAGGCAACCACTACGTTCATCCTCAAACACATCCACAAGCGCTGGCCATCACCCCAAGCGCCAATCACCTCCGACTCCATCACGTTGACGTCATACCTTAAGGTAGTTGATGTCCCGCACATCACGGCTGACCCAAAAGAGTGGTACGCCAAGCAAAACGAGGCGTTCATCAACGCGCTCAAAGTCTCACCAGTTGGCGCAAAGCTGACTAAACTCATTGAGCACAAGCCGCGCTTCATGCGCGCTTCTCCCCATTCTGACTCATGCTGGGCATGGGTCGACATCCACGACACGGCGTCGGGCGCTCGCGCCCGTGCCTTTATTGACAAGGGAGTGGTTGAGAAAACAGTTTTCAATTACAACTGGGCCTTCCCCTTGATTTTTGAAATATCATGTTCATGGTTTCCATTGAGAAGATTGAAATTAACTATTTCAAATAATGTTGTCGTCAGTGATGCAATTTCAAATGTGTTCCAACTGTGTCAATGATGCAATTTCAAAATTCTGTGGGTCTTTTTAGATATTGCAAGCCATGTTGATTTCTATTTCAAATATATCCCTAGTCTCATTTCAAAATTCTTGGATCCTTTAGACATTGTCAATTCTACTTCAAATCTATCCCTAACATAATTTTGAAACTCTTGGAACATTTAGAAATTGTCAATTATATTTCAAATATATCCCTAGCCTCATTTTGAAATTTTTGGGACACTTAGAAATTGTGTATTCTACTTCAAATATATCCCTACTATAATTTCAAAATTCTTGGAACAATTAGAAATTGTTAAAGCTACTTCAAATCTGTCCCTAATATAATTTTGAAATTCTTGGAACAATTAGAAATTGTCAATTCTACTTCAAATCTGTCCCTACTATAATTTCGAAACTCTTGGGACAATTAGAAATTGTTCAATCTACTTCAATTCTATCCCTATTATAATTTTGAAATTCTTGGGAAACATTGTCAAATGTATTTCAAATCTATCCCTAATATAATTTTGAAACTCTTGGAACATTTAGAAATTGTCAATTATATTTCAAATATATCCCTAGCCTCATTTTGAAATTTTTGGGACACTTAGAAATTGTGTATTCTACTTCAAATATATCCCTACTATAATTTCAAAATTCTTGGAACAATTAGAAATTGTTAAAGCTACTTCAAATCTGTCCCTAATATAATTTTGAAATTCTTGGAACATTTAGAAATTGTCAAATGTATTTCAAATCTATCCCTACTATAATTTCAAAACTCTTGAGATATTTAGAAATTGTCAAATGCACTTCAAATATATCCCTAGCCTCATTTTGAAATTCTTGGGACAATTAGAAATTGTTTATTCCACTTCAAATAGGTCCCTACTATGATTTTGAAATTCTTGGAACAGTTAGAAATAGTCAAATGTATTTCAAATATATCCCTATTATATATAATTTTGAAACTCTTGGGATATTATGAAACTATTTCAAATTTCAAAATATTGCATTTTTGCAAATAAATGTCAGTTTTGTGGAACAATCACTCTCTAACTCTTCCAACTAAAAACATAGACAAATAGTAGAAGTAGATGGGCTTCTACCACAAAGAAACTGCTAAGGATTTGAGTAAGAATTGAGTGACATAGGTCAAATAATGTGTTTTGGGCATAGGTGGATAACAACAATGTTGAGAAATGTGTTTAAGAGCCAGTAAAGGATTGTAATGGTTGTTGAACAATTGCTAAAGCTATCTTCACTTACTATGCCCAAAACATATTCTTTGACCTATTCACTCAATCTTACTCAAATC